>NW_028276433.1:937500-962500 GCF_052056855.1 Sturnus vulgaris | reverse complement strand
AACCTTTACCAAAATAACCCTAACCCTAACCCTAACCCTAACCCTAACCCTAACCCTAACCCTAGCCCAAATAACCCTAACCCTAACCCTAACCCTGACCCTAAACCTAAACCTAAACCAAATAACCCTAACCCTAACCCTAAACCAACTAGCCCTAACACTAACCATAAGCCTAACCTTTACCAAAATAACCCTAACCATAACCCAAACCCAACTAACCATAACCCTAACCCTAACCCTAACCCTAACCCTAACCCTAGCCCAAATAACCCTAACCCTAACCCTAACCCTGACCCTAAACCTAAACCTAAACCAAATAACCCTAACCCTAACCCTAAACCAACTAGCCCTAACACTAACCATAAGCCTAACCTTTACCAAAATAACCCTAACCATTACCCAAACCCAACTAACCATAACCCTAACCCTAACCCTAACCCTAACCCGAACCCTAACCCTAGCCCAAATAACCCTAACCCTAACCCTAACCCTGACCCTAAACCTAACCCTAAACCAAATAACCCTAACCCTAACCCTAAACCAAGTAGACCTAACACTAACCATAAGCCTAACCTTTACCAAAATAACCCTAACCCTTACCCAAACCCAACTAACCCTAACCCTAACCCTAACCCTAACCCTAACCCTAACCCTAACCCTAGCCCAAATAACCCTAACCCTAACCCTAACCCTGACCCTAAACCTAACCCTAAACCAAATAACCCTAACCCTAACCCTAAACCAACTAGCCCTAACACTAACCATAAGCCTAACCTTTACCAAAATAACCCTAACCCTTACCCAAACCCAACTAACCCTAACCCTAACCCTAACCCTAACCCTAACCCTAACCCTAACCCTAACCCTAGCCCAAATAACCCTAACCCTAACCCTAACCCTGACCCTAACCCTAACCCTAAACCAAATAACCCTAACCCTAACCCTAAACCAACTAGCCCTAACACTAACCATAAGCCTAACCTTTACCAAAATAACCCTAACCATAACCCAAACCCAACTAACCATAACCCTAACCCTAACCCTAACCCTAACCCTAACCCTAACCCTAGCCCAAATAACCCTAACCCTAACCCTAACCCTGACCCTAAACCTAAACCTAAACCAAATAACCCTAACCCTAACCCTAAACCAACTAGCCCTAACACTAACCATAAGCCTAACCTTTACCAAAATAACCCTAACCATAACTCAAACCCAACTAACCCTAACCCTAACCCTAACCCTAACCCTAACCCTAACCCTAACCCTAGCCCAAATAACCCTAACCCTAACCCTAACCCTGACCCTAAACCTAACCCTAAACCAAATAACCCTAACCCTAACCCTAAACCAACTAGCCCTAACACTAACCATAAGCCTAACCTTTACCAAAATAACCCTAACCATAACCCAAACCCAACTAACCATAACCCTAACCCTAACCCTAACCCTAACCCTAACCCTAACCCTAACCTTAACCCTAACCCTAACCCTAACCCTAACCCTAGCCCAAATAACCCTAAACCCTAACCCTAACCCTGACCCTAAACCTAACCCTAAACCAACTAGCCCTAACACTAACCATAAGCCTAACCTTTACCAAAATAACCCTAACCATAACCCTAACCCAACTAACCCTAACCCTAACCCTAACCCTAACCCTAACCCTAGCCCAAATAACCCTAACCCTAACCCTAACCCTGACCCTAAACCTAACCCTAAACCAAATAACCCTAACCCTAACCCTAAACCAACTAGCCCTAACACTAACCATAAGCCTAACCTTTACCAAAATAACCCTAACCGTAACCCAAACCCAACTAACCCTAACCCTAACCCTAACCCTAACCCTAACCCGAACCCTAGCCCAAATAACCCTAACCCTAACCCTAACCCTGACCCTAAACCTAACCCTAAACCAAATAACCCTAACCCTAACCCTAAACCAACTAGCCCTAACACTAACCATAAGCCTAACCTTTACCAAAATAACCCTAACCCTAACCCTAACCCTAACCCTAACCCTAACCCTAACCCTAACCCTAGCCCAAATAACCCTAACCCTAACCCTAACCCTGACCCTAAACCTAAACCTAAACCAAATAACCCTAACCCTAACCCTAAACCAACTAGCCCTAACACTAACCATAAGCCTAACCTTTACCAAAATAACCCTAACCATAACCCAAACCCAACTAACCATAACCCTAACCCTAACCCTAACCCTAACCCTAACCCTAGCCCAAATAACCCTAACCCTAACCCTAACCCTGACCCTAAACCTAAACCTAAACCAAATAACCCTAACCCTAACCCTAAACCAACTAGCCCTAACACTAACCATAAGCCTAACCTTTACCAAAATAACCCTAACCATAACCCAAACCCAACTAACCATAACCCTAACCCTAACCCTAACCCTAACCCTAACCCTAGCCCAAATAACCCTAACCCTAACCCTAACCCTGACCCTAAACCTAAACCTAAACCAAATAACCCTAACCCTAACCCTAAACCAACTAGCCCTAACACTAACCATAAGCCTAACCTTTACCAAAATAACCCTAACCATAACCCAAACCCAACTAACCATAACCCTAACCCTAACCCTAACCCTAACCCTAACCCTAGCCCAAATAACCCTAACCCTAACCCTAACCCTGACCCTAAACCTAAACCTAAACCAAATAACCCTAACCCTAACCCTAAACCAACTAGCCCTAACACTAACCATAAGCCTAACCTTTACCAAAATAACCCTAACCATTACCCAAACCCAACTAACCATAACCCTAACCCTAACCCTAACCCTAACCCGAACCCTAACCCTAGCCCAAATAACCCTAACCCTAACCCTAACCCTGACCCTAAACCTAACCCTAAACCAAATAACCCTAACCCTAACCCTAAACCAAGTAGACCTAACACTAACCATAAGCCTAACCTTTACCAAAATAACCCTAACCCTTACCCAAACCCAACTAACCCTAACCCTAACCCTAACCCTAACCCTAACCCTAACCCTAACCCTAACCCTAGCCCAAATAACCCTAACCCTAACCCTAACCCTGACCCTAACCCTAACCCTAAACCAAATAACCCTAACCCTAACCCTAAACCAACTAGCCCTAACACTAACCATAAGCCTAACCTTTACCAAAATAACCCTAACCATAACCCAAACCCAACTAACCATAACCCTAACCCTAACCCTAACCCTAACCCTAACCCTAACCCTAGCCCAAATAACCCTAACCCTAACCCTAACCCTGACCCTAAACCTAAACCTAAACCAAATAACCCTAACCCTAACCCTAAACCAACTAGCCCTAACACTAACCATAAGCCTAACCTTTACCAAAATAACCCTAACCATAACTCAAACCCAACTAACCCTAACCCTAACCCTAACCCTAACCCTAACCCTAACCCTAACCCTAGCCCAAATAACCCTAACCCTAACCCTAACCCTGACCCTAAACCTAACCCTAAACCAAATAACCCTAACCCTAACCCTAAACCAACTAGCCCTAACACTAACCATAAGCCTAACCTTTACCAAAATAACCCTAACCATTACCCAAACCCAACTTACCATAACCCTAACCCTAACCCTAACCCTAACCCGAACCCTAACCCTAGCCCAAATAACCCTAACCCTAACCCTAACCCTGACCCTAAACCTAACCCTAAACCAAATAACCCTAACCCTAACCCTAAACCAAGTAGACCTAACACTAACCATAAGCCTAACCTTTACCAAAATAACCCTAACCCTTACCCAAACCCAACTAACCCTAACCCTAACCCTAACCCTAACCCTAACCCTAACCCTAACCCTAGCCCAAATAACCCTAACCCTAACCCTAACCCTGACCCTAAACCTAACCCTAAACCAAATAACCCTAACCCTAACCCTAAACCAACTAGCCCTAACACTAACCATAAGCCTAACCTTTACCAAAATAACCCTAACCCTTACCCAAACCCAACTAACCCTAACCCTAACCCTAACCCTAACCCTAACCCTAACCCTAACCCTAACCCTAGCCCAAATAACCCTAACCCTAACCCTAACCCTGACCCTAACCCTAACCCTAAACCAAATAACCCTAACCCTAACCCTAAACCAACTAGCCCTAACACTAACCATAAGCCTAACCTTTACCAAAATAACCCTAACCATAACCCAAACCCAACTAACCATAACCCTAACCCTAACCCTAACCCTAACCCTAACCCTAACCCTAGCCCAAATAACCCTAACCCTAACCCTAACCCTGACCCTAAACCTAAACCTAAACCAAATAACCCTAACCCTAACCCTAAACCAACTAGCCCTAACACTAACCATAAGCCTAACCTTTACCAAAATAACCCTAACCATAACTCAAACCCAACTAACCCTAACCCTAACCCTAACCCTAACCCTAACCCTAACCCTAACCCTAGCCCAAATAACCCTAACCCTAACCCTAACCCTGACCCTAAACCTAACCCTAAACCAAATAACCCTAACCCTAACCCTAAACCAACTAGCCCTAACATTAACCATAAGCCTAACCTTTACCAAAATAACCCTAACCATAACCCAAACCCAACTAACCATAACCCTAACCCTAACCCTAACCCTAACCCTAACCCTAACCCTAACCCTAACCCTAACCCTAGCCCAAATAACCCTAACCCTAACCCTAACCCTGACCCTAAACCTAACCCTAAACCAAATAACCCTAACCCTAACCCTAAACCAACTAGCCCTAACACTAACCATAAGCCTAACCTTTACCAAAATAACCCTAACCATAACCCAAACCAAACTAACCATAACCATAACCCTAACCCTAACCCTAACCCTCACCCTAGCCCAAATAACCCTAACCCTAACCCTAACCCTGACCCTAAACCTAACCCTAAACCAAATAACCCTAACCCTAACCCTAAACCAACTAGCCCTAACACTAACCATAAGCCTAACCTTTACCAAAATAACCCTAACCATAACCCTAACCCAACTAACCCTAACCCTAACCCTAACCCTAACCCTAACCCTAACCCTAGCCCAAATAACCCTAACCCTAACCCTAACCCTGACCCTAAACCTAAACCTAAACCAAATAACCCTAACCCTAACCCTAAACCAACTAGCCCTAACACTAACCATAAGCCTAACCTTTACCAAAATAACCCTAACCATTACCCAAACCCAACTAAACATAACCCTAACCCAACTAACCCTAACCCTAACCCTAACCCTAACCCTAGCCCAAATAACCCTAACCCTATCCCTAACCCTGACCCTAAACCTAACCCTAAACCAAATAACCCTAACCCTAACCCTAAACCAACTAGCCCTAACACTAACCATAAGCCTAACCTTTACCAAAATAACCCTAACCATAACCCAAACCCAACTAACCATAACCCTAACCCTAACCCTAACCCTAACCCTAACCCTCACCCTAGCCCAAATAACCCTAACCCTAACCCTAACCCTGACCCTAAACCTAACCCTAAACCAAATAACCCTAACCCTAACCCTAAACCAACTAGCCCTAACACTAACCATAAGCCTAACCTTTACCAAAATAACCCTAACCATAACCCAAACCCAACTAACCATAACCCTAACCCTAACCCTAACCCTAACCCTAACCCTAACCCTAACCCTAACCCTAACCCTACCCTAGCCCAAATAACCCTAACCCTAACCCTAACCCTGACCCTAAACCTAAACCTAAACCAAATAACCCTAACCCTAACCCTAAACCAACTAGCCCTAACACTAACCATAAGCCTAACCTTTACCAAAATAACCCTATCCATAACCCAAACCCAACTAACCCTAACCCTAACCCTAACCCTAACCCTAACCCTAACCCTAACCCTAGCCCAAATAACCCTAACCCTAACCCTAACCCTGACCCTAAACCTAAACCTAAACCAAATAACCCTAACCCTAACCCTAAACCAACTAGCCCTAACACTAACCATAAGCCTAACCTTTACCAAAAAAACCCTAACCATAACCCAAACCCAACTAACCATAACCCTAACCCTAACCCTAACCCTAACCCTAACCCTAGCCCAAATAACCCTAACCCTAACCCTAACCCTGACCCTAAACCTAACCCTAAACCAAATAACCCTAACCCTAACCCTAAACCAACTAGCCCTAACATTAACCATAAGCCTAACCTTTACCAAAATAACCCTAACCATAACCCAAACCCAACTAACCATAACCCTAACCCTAACCCTAACCCTAACCCTAACCCTAACCCTAACCCTAACCCTAGCCCAAATAACCCTAACCCTAACCCTAACCCTGACCCTAAACCTAACCCTAAACCAAATAACCCTAACCCTAACCCTAAACCAACTAGCCCTAACACTAACCATAAGCCTAACCTTTACCAAAATAACCCTAACCATAACCCAAACCAAACTAACCATAACCATAACCCTAACCCTAACCCTAACCCTCACCCTAGCCCAAATAACCCTAACCCTAACCCTAACCCTGACCCTAAACCTAACCCTAAACCAAATAACCCTAACCCTAACCCTAAACCAACTAGCCCTAACACTAACCATAAGCCTAACCTTTACCAAAATAACCCTAACCATAACCCTAACCCAACTAACCCTAACCCTAACCCTAACCCTAACCCTAACCCTAACCCTAGCCCAAATAACCCTAACCCTAACCCTAACCCTGACCCTAAACCTAAACCTAAACCAAATAACCCTAACCCTAACCCTAAACCAACTAGCCCTAACACTAACCATAAGCCTAACCTTTACCAAAATAACCCTAACCATTACCCAAACCCAACTAAACATAACCCTAACCCAACTAACCCTAACCCTAACCCTAACCCTAACCCTAGCCCAAATAACCCTAACCCTATCCCTAACCCTGACCCTAAACCTAACCCTAAACCAAATAACCCTAACCCTAACCCTAAACCAACTAGCCCTAACACTAACCATAAGCCTAACCTTTACCAAAATAACCCTAACCATAACCCAAACCCAACTAACCATAACCCTAACCCTAACCCTAACCCTAACCCTAACCCTAACCTTAACCCTAACCCTAACCCTAACCCTAACCCTAACCCTAACCTTAACCCTAACCCTAACCCTAACCCTAACCCTAGCCCAAATAACCCTAAACCCTAACCCTAACCCTGACCCTAAACCTAACCCTAAACCAACTAGCCCTAACACTAACCATAAGCCTAACCTTTACCAAAATAACCCTAACCATAACCCTAACCCAACTAACCCTAACCCTAACCCTAACCCTAACCCTAACCCTAGCCCAAATAACCCTAACCCTAACCCTAACCCTGACCCTAAACCTAACCCTAAACCAAATAACCCTAACCCTAACCCTAAACCAACTAGCCCTAACACTAACCATAAGCCTAACCTTTACCAAAATAACCCTAACCGTAACCCAAACCCAACTAACCCTAACCCTAACCCTAACCCTAACCCTAACCCGAACCCTAGCCCAAATAACCCTAACCCTAACCCTAACCCTGACCCTAAACCTAACCCTAAACCAAATAACCCTAACCCTAACCCTAAACCAACTAGCCCTAACACTAACCATAAGCCTAACCTTTACCAAAATAACCCTAACCCTAACCCTAACCCTAACCCTAACCCTAACCCTAACCCTAACCCTAACCCTAACCCTAGCCCAAATAACCCTAACCCTAACCCTAACCCTGACCCTAAACCTAAACCTAAACCAAATAACCCTAACCCTAACCCTAAACCAACTAGCCCTAACACTAACCATAAGCCTAACCTTTACCAAAATAACCCTAACCATAACCCAAACCCAACTAACCATAACCCTAACCCTAACCCTAACCCTAACCCTAGCCCAAATAACCCTAACCCTAACCCTAACCCTGACCCTAAACCTAAACCTAAACCAAATAACCCTAACCCTAACCCTAAACCAACTAGCCCTAACACTAACCATAAGCCTAACCTTTACCAAAATAACCCTAACCATTACCCAAACCCAACTAACCATAACCCTAACCCTAACCCTAACCCTAACCCGAACCCTAACCCTAGCCCAAATAACCCTAACCCTAACCCTAACCCTGACCCTAAACCTAACCCTAAACCAAATAACCCTAACCCTAACCCTAAACCAACTAGCCCTAACACTAACCATAAGCCTAACCTTTACCAAAATAACCCTAACCCTTACCCAAACCCAACTAACCCTAACCCTAACCCTAACCCTAACCCTAACCCTAACCCTAACCCTAGCCCAAATAACCCTAACCCTAACCCTAACCCTGACCCTAAACCTAACCCTAAACCAAATAACCCTAACCCTAACCCTAAACCAACTAGCCCTAACACTAACCATAAGCCTAACCTTTACCAAAATAACCCTAACCATAACCCAAACCCAACTAACCATAACCCTAACCCTAACCCTAACCCTAACCCTAACCCTAACCCTAACCCTAACCCTAACCCTAACCCTAGCCCAAATAACCCTAACCCTAACCCTAACCCTGACCCTAAACCTAACCCTAAACCAAATAACCCTAACCCTAACCCTAAACCAACTAGCCCTAACATTAACCATAAGCCTAACCTTTACCAAAATAACCCTAACCATAACCCAAACCCAACTAACCATAACCCTAACCCTAACCCTAACCCTAACCCTAACCCTAACCCTAACCCTAACCCTAACCCTAGCCCAAATAACCCTAACCCTAACCCTAACCCTGACCCTAAACCTAACCCTAAACCAAATAACCCTAACCCTAACCCTAAACCAACTAGCCCTAACACTAACCATAAGCCTAACCTTTACCAAAATAACCCTAACCATAACCCAAACCAAACTAACCATAACCATAACCCTAACCCTAACCCTAACCCTCACCCTAGCCCAAATAACCCTAACCATAACCCTAACCCTGACCCTAAACCTAACCCTAAACCAAATAACCCTAACCCTAACCCTAAACCAACTAGCCCTAACACTAACCATAAGCCTAACCTTTACCAAAATAACCCTAACCATAACCCTAACCCAACTAACCCTAACCCTAACCCTAACCCTAACCCTAACCCTAACCCTAGCCCAAATAACCCTAACCCTAACCCTAACCCTGACCCTAAACCTAAACCTAAACCAAATAACCCTAACCCTAACCCTAAACCAACTAGCCCTAACACTAACCATAAGCCTAACCTTTACCAAAATAACCCTAACCATTACCCAAACCCAACTAAACATAACCCTAACCCAACTAACCCTAACCCTAACCCTAACCCTAACCCTAGCCCAAATAACCCTAACCCTATCCCTAACCCTGACCCTAAACCTAACCCTAAACCAAATAACCCTAACCCTAACCCTAAACCAACTAGCCCTAACACTAACCATAAGCCTAACCTTTACCAAAATAACCCTAACCATAACCCAAACCCAACTAACCATAACCCTAACCCTAACCCTAACCCTAACCCTAACCCTCACCCTAGCCCAAATAACCCTAACCCTAACCCTAACCCTGACCCTAAACCTAACCCTAAACCAAATAACCCTAACCCTAACCCTAAACCAACTAGCCCTAACACTAACCATAAGCCTAACCTTTACCAAAATAACCCTAACCATGACCCAAACCCAACTAACCATAACCCTAACCCTAACCCTAACCCTAACCCTAACCCTAACCCTAACCCTAACCCTAACCCTAACCCTACCCTAGCCCAAATAACCCTAACCCTAACCCTAACCCTGACCCTAAACCTAAACCTAAACCAAATAACCCTAACCCTAACCCTAAACCAACTAGCCCTAACACTAACCATAAGCCTAACCTTTACCAAAATAACCCTATCCATAACCCAAACCCAACTAACCCTAACCCTAACCCTAACCCTAACCCTAACCCTAACCCTAGCCCAAATAACCCTAACCCTAACCCTAACCCTGACCCTAAACCTAAACCTAAACCAAATAACCCTAACCCTAACCCTAAACCAACTAGCCCTAACACTAACCATAAGCCTAACCTTTACCAAAAAAACCCTAACCATAACCCAAACCCAACTAACCATAACCCTAACCCTAACCCTAACCCTAACCCTAACCCTAGCCCAAATAACCCTAACCCTAACCCTAACACTGACCCTAAACCTAACCCTAAACCAAATAACCCTAACCCTAACCCTAAACCAACTAGCCCTAACATTAACCATAAGCCTAACCTTTACCAAAATAACCCTAACCATAACCCAAACCCAACTAACCATAACCCTAACCCTAACCCTAACCCTAACCCTAACCCTAACCCTAACCCTAACCCTAACCCTAACCCTAGCCCAAATAACCCTAACCCTAACCCTAACCCTGACCCTAAACCTAACCCTAAACCAAATAACCCTAACCCTAACCCTAAACCAACTAGCCCTAACACTAACCATAAGCCTAACCTTTACCAAAATAACCCTAACCATAACCCAAACCAAACTAACCATAACCATAACCCTAACCCTAACCCTAACCCTCACCCTAGCCCAAATAACCCTAACCCTAACCCTAACCCTGACCCTAAACCTAACCCTAAACCAAATAACCCTAACCCTAACCCTAAACCAACTAGCCCTAACACTAACCATAAGCCTAACCTTTACCAAAATAACCCTAACCATAACCCTAACCCAACTAACCCTAACCCTAACCCTAACCCTAACCCTAACCCTAACCCTAGCCCAAATAACCCTAACCCTAACCCTAACCCTGACCCTAAACCTAAACCTAAACCAAATAACCCTAACCCTAACCCTAAACCAACTAGCCCTAACACTAACCATAAGCCTAACCTTTACCAAAATAACCCTAACCATTACCCAAACCCAACTAAACATAACCCTAACCCAACTAACCCTAACCCTAACCCTAACCCTAACCCTAGCCCAAATAACCCTAACCCTATCCCTAACCCTGACCCTAAACCTAACCCTAAACCAAATAACCCTAACCCTAACCCTAAACCAACTAGCCCTAACACTAACCATAAGCCTAACCTTTACCAAAATAACCCTAACCATAACCCAAACCCAACTAACCATAACCCTAACCCTAACCCTAACCCTAACCCTAACCCTAACCTTAACCCTAACCCTAACCCTAACCCTAACCCTAACCCTAACCTTAACCCTAACCCTAACCCTAACCCTAACCCTAGCCCAAATAACCCTAAACCCTAACCCTAACCCTGACCCTAAACCTAACCCTAAACCAACTAGCCCTAACACTAACCATAAGCCTAACCTTTACCAAAATAACCCTAACCATAACCCTAACCCAACTAACCCTAACCCTAACCCTAACCCTAACCCTAACCCTAGCCCAAATAACCCTAACCCTAACCCTAACCCTGACCCTAAACCTAACCCTAAACCAAATAACCCTAACCCTAACCCTAAACCAACTAGCCCTAACACTAACCATAAGCCTAACCTTTACCAAAATAACCCTAACCGTAACCCAAACCCAACTAACCCTAACCCTAACCCTAACCCTAACCCTAACCCGAACCCTAGCCCAAATAACCCTAACCCTAACCCTAACCCTGACCCTAAACCTAACCCTAAACCAAATAACCCTAACCCTAACCCTAAACCAACTAGCCCTAACACTAACCATAAGCCTAACCTTTACCAAAATAACCCTAACCCTAACCCTAACCCTAACCCTAACCCTAACCCTAACCCTAACCCTAACCCTAACCCTAGCCCAAATAACCCTAACCCTAACCCTAACCCTGACCCTAAACCTAAACCTAAACCAAATAACCCTAACCCTAACCCTAAACCAACTAGCCCTAACACTAACCATAAGCCTAACCTTTACCAAAATAACCCTAACCATAACCCAAACCCAACTAACCATAACCCTATCCCTAACCCTAACCCTAACCCTAACCCTAGCCCAAATAACCCTAACCCTAACCCTAACCCTGACCCTAAACCTAAACCTAAACCAAATAACCCTAACCCTAACCCTAAACCAACTAGCCCTAACACTAACCATAAGCCTAACCTTTACCAAAATAACCCTAACCATTACCCAAACCCAACTAACCATAACCCTAACCCTAACCCTAACCCTAACCCGAACCCTAACCCTAGCCCAAATAACCCTAACCCTAACCCTAACCCTGACCCTAAACCTAACCCTAAACCAAATAACCCTAACCCTAACCCTAAACCAACTAGCCCTAACACTAACCATAAGCCTAACCTTTACCAAAATAACCCTAACCCTTACCCAAACCCAACTAACCCTAACCCTAACCCTAACCCTAACCCTAACCCTAACCCTAACCCTAACCCTAGCCCAAATAACCCTAACCCTAACCCTAACCCTGACCCTAAACCTAACCCTAAACCAAATAACCCTAACCCTAACCCTAAACCAACTAGCCCTAACACTAACCATAAGCCTAACCTTTACCAAAATAACCCTAACCCTTACCCAAACCCAACTAACCCTAACCCTAACCCTAACCCTAACCCTAACCCTAACCCTAACCCTAGCCCAAATAACCCTAACCCTAACCCTAACCCTGACCCTAAACCTAACCCTAAACCAAATAACCCTAACCCTAACCCTAAACCAACTAGCCCTAACACTAACCATAAGCCTAACCTTTACCAAAATAACCCTAACCATAACCCTAACCCAACTAACCCTAACCCTAACCCTAACCCTAACTCTAGCCCAAATAACCCTAACTCTAACCCTAACCCTGACCCTAAACCTAACCCTAAACCAAATAACCCTAACCCTAACCCTAAACCAACTAGCCCTAACACTAACCATAAGCCTAACCTTTACCAAAATAACCCTAACCATAACCCAAACCCAACTAACCATAACCCTAACCCTAACCCTAACCCTAACCCTAACCCGAACCCTAGCCCAAATAACCCTAACCCTAACCCTAACCCTGACCCTAAACCTAACCCTAAACCAAATAACCCTAACCCTAACCCTAAACCAACTAGCCCTAACACTAACCATAAGCCTAACCTTTACCAAAATAACCCTAACCATAGCCCTAACCCAACTAACCATAACCCTAACCCTAACCCTAACCCTAACCCTAACCCTAGCCCAAATAACCCTAACCCTAACCCTAACCCTGACCCTAAACCTAAACCTAAACCAAATAACCCTAACCCTAACCCTAAACCAACTAGCCCTAACACTAACCATAAGCCTAACCTTTACCAAAATAACCCTAACCATAACCCTAACCCAACTAATCATAACCCTAACCCTAACCCTAACCCTAACCCTAGCCAAAATAACCCTAACCCTAACCCTAACCCTGACCCTAAACCTAACCCTAAACCAAATAACCCTAACCCTAACCCTAAACCAACTAGCCCTAACACTAACCATAAGCCTAACCTTTACCAAAATAACCCTAACCATAACCCAAACCCAACTAACCATAACCCTAACCCTAACCCTAACCCTAACCCTAACCCTAACCCTAACCCTAACCCTAGCCCAAATAACCCTAACCCTAACCCTAACCCTGACCCTAAACCTAACCCTAAACCAAATAACCCTAACCCTAACCCTAAACCAACTAGCCCTAACATTAACCATAAGCCTAACCTTTACCAAAATAACCCTAACCATAACCCAAACCCAACTAACCATAACCCTAACCCTAACCCTAACCCTAACCCTAACCCTAACCCTAACCCTAGCCCAAATAACCCTAACCCTAACCCTAACCCTGACCCTAAACCTAACCCTAAACCAAATAACCCTAACCCTAACCCTAAACCAACTAGCCCTAACACTAACCATAAGCCTAACCTTTACCAAAATAACCCTAACCATAACCCAAACCAAACTAACCATAACCATAACCCTAACCCTAACCCTAACCCTCACCCTAGCCCAAATAACCCTAACCCTAACCCTAACCCTGACCCTAAACCTAACCCTAAACCAAATAACCCTAACCCTAACCCTAAACCAACTAGCCCTAACACTAACCATAAGCCTAACCTTTACCAAAATAACCCTAACCATAACCCTAACCCAACTAACCCTAACCCTAACCCTAACCCTAACCCTAACCCTAACCCTAGCCCAAATAACCCTAACCCTAACCCTAACCCTGACCCTAAACCTAAACCTAAACCAAATAACCCTAACCCTAACCCTAAACCAACTAGCCCTAACACTAACCATAAGCCTAACCTTTACCAAAATAACCCTAACCATTACCCAAACCCAACTAAACATAACCCTAACCCAACTAACCCTAACCCTAACCCTAACCCTAACCCTAGCCCAAATAACCCTAACCCTATCCCTAACCCTGACCCTAAACCTAACCCTAAACCAAATAACCCTAACCCTAACCCTAAACCAACTAGCCCTAACACTAACCATAAGCCTAACCTTTACCAAAATAACCCTAACCATAACCCAAACCCAACTAACCATAACCCTAACCCTAACCCTAACCCTAACCCTAACCCTCACCCTAGCCCAAATAACCCTAACCCTAACCCTAACCCTGACCCTAAACCTAACCCTAAACCAAATAACCCTAACCCTAACCCTAAACCAACTAGCCCTAACACTAACCATAAGCCTAACCTTTACCAAAATAACCCTAACCATAACCCAAACCCAACTAACCATAACCCTAACCCTAACCCTAACCCTAACCCTAACCCTAACCCTAACCCTAACCCTACCCTAGCCCAAATAACCCTAACCCTAACCCTAACCCTGACCCTAAACCTAAACCTAAACCAAATAACCCTAACCCTAACCCTAAACCAACTAGCCCTAACACTAACCATAAGCCTAACCTTTACCAAAATAACCCTATCCATAACCCAAACCCAACTAACCCTAACCCTAACCCTAACCCTAACCCTAACCCTAACCCTAGCCCAAATAACCCTAACCCTAACCCTAACCCTGACCCTAAACCTAAACCTAAACCAAATAACCCTAACCCTAACCCTAAACCAACTAGCCCTAACACTAACCATAAGCCTAACCTTTACCAAAAAAACCCTAACCATAACCCAAACCCAACTAACCATAACCCTAACCCTAACCCTAACCCTAACCCTAACCCTAGCCCAAATAACCCTAACCCTAACCCTAACCCTGACCCTAAACCTAACCCTAAACCAAATAACCCTAACCCTAACCCTAAACCAACTAGCCCTAACATTAACCATAAGCCTAACCTTTACCAAAATAACCCTAACCATAACCCAAACCCAACTAACCATAACCCTAACCCTAACCCTAACCCTAACCCTAACCCTAACCCTAACCCTAACCCTAACCCTAGCCCAAATAACCCTAACCCTAACCCTAACCCTGACCCTAAACCTAACCCTAAACCAAATAACCCTAACCCTAACCCTAAACCAACTAGCCCTAACACTAACCATAAGCCTAACCTTTACCAAAATAACCCTAACCATAACCCAAACCAAACTAACCATAACCATAACCCTAACCCTAACCCTAACCCTCACCCTAGCCCAAATAACCCTAACCCTAACCCTAACCCTGACCCTAAACCTAACCCTAAACCAAATAACCCTAACCCTAACCCTAAACCAACTAGCCCTAACACTAACCATAAGCCTAACCTTTACCAAAATAACCCTAACCATAACCCTAACCCAACTAACCCTAACCCTAACCCTAACCCTAACCCTAACCCTAACCCTAGCCCAAATAACCCTAACCCTAACCCTAACCCTGACCCTAAACCTAAACCTAAACCAAATAACCCTAACCCTAACCCTAAACCAACTAGCCCTAACACTAACCATAAGCCTAACCTTTACCAAAATAACCCTAACCATTACCCAAACCCAACTAAACATAACCCTAACCCAACTAACCCTAACCCTAACCCTAACCCTAACCCTAGCCCAAATAACCCTAACCCTATCCCTAACCCTGACCCTAAACCTAACCCTAAACCAAATAACCCTAACCCTAACCCTAAACCAACTAGCCCTAACACTAACCATAAGCCTAACCTTTACCAAAATAACCCTAACCATAACCCAAACCCAACTAACCATAACCCTAACCCTAACCCTAACCCTAACCCTAACCCTAACCCTAACCCTAGCCCAAATAACCCTAACCCTAACCCTAACCCTGACCCTAAACCTAACCCTAAACCAAATAACCCTAACCCTAACCCTAAACCAACTAGCCCTAACACTAACCATAAGCCTAACCTTTACCAAAATAACCCTAACCATAACCCAAACCCAACTAACCATAACCCAAACCCAACTAACCCTAACCCTAACCCTAACCCTAACCCTAACCCTAGCCCAAATAACCCTAACCCTAACCCTAACCCTGACCCTAAACCTAAACCTAAACCAAATAACCCTAACCCTAACCCTAAACCAACTAGCCCTAACACTAACCATAAGCCTAACCTTTACCAAAATAACCCTAACCATTACCCAAACCCAACTAACCATAACCCTAACCCTAACCCTAACCCTAACCCTAACCCTAACCCTAACCCTAGCCCAAATAACCCTAACCCTAACCCTAACCCTGACCCTAAACCTAACCCTAAACCAAATAACCCTAACCCTAACCCTAAACCAAGTAGACCTAACACTAACCATAAGCCTAACCTTTACCAAAATAACCCTAACCCTAACCCTAACCCAACTAACCCTAACCCTAACCCTAACCCTAACCCTAACCCTAACCCTAACCCTATCCCTAACCCTAGCCCTAATAACCCTAACCCTAACCCTAACCCTGACCCTAAACCTAAACCTAAACCAAATAACCCTAACCCTAACCCTAAACCAACTAGCCCTAACACTAACCATAAGCCTAACCTTTACCAAAATAACCCTATCCGTAACCCAAACCCAACTAACCCTAACCCTAACCCTAACCCTAACCCTAACCCTAACCCTAACCCTAGCCCAAATAACCCTAACCATAACCCTAACCCTGACCCTAAACCTAAACCTAAACCAAATAACCCTAACCCTAACCCTAAACCAACTAGCCCTAACACTAACCATAAGCCTAACCTTTACCAAAATAACCCTAACCATAACCCTAACCCAACTAACCCTAACCCTAACCCTAACCCTAACCCTAACCCTAACCCTAACCCTAACCCTAGCCCAAATAACCCTAACCCTAACCCTAACCCTGACCCTAAACCTAAACCTAAACCAAATAACCCTAACCCTAACCCTAAACCAACTAGCCCTAACACTAACCATAAGCCTAACCTTTACCAAAATAACCCAAACCATTACCCAAACCCAACTAACCATAACCCTAACCCTAACCCTAACCCTAACCCTAACCCTAACCCTAACCCTAGCCCAAATAACCCTAACCCTAACCCTAACCCTGACCCTAAACCTAACCCTAAACCAAATAACCCTAACCCTAACCCTAAACCAAGTAGACCTAACACTAACCATAAGCCTAACCTTTACCAAAATAACCCTAACCCTAACCCTAACCCAACTAACCCTAACCCTAACCCTAACCCTAACCCTAACCCTAACCCTAACCCTAACCCTAACCCTAACCCTAACCCTAGCCCTAATAACCCTAACCCTAACCCTAACCCTGACCCTAAACCTAAACCTAAACCAAATAACCCTAACCCTAACCCTAAACCAACTAGCCCTAACACTAACCATAAGCCTAACCTTTACCAAAATAACCCTATCCATAACCCAAACCCAACTAACCCTAACCCTAACCCTAACCCTAACCCTAACCCTAACCCTAGCCCAAATAACCCTAACCCTAACCCTAACCCTGACCCTAAACCTAAACCTAAACCAAATAACCCTAACCCTAACCCTAAACCAACTAGCCCTAACACTAACCATAAGCCTAACCTTTACCAAAATAACCCTAACCATAACCCTAACCCAACTAACCCTAACCCTAACCCTAACCCTAACCCTAACCCTAACCCTAACCCTAACCCTAGCCCAAATAACCCTAACCCTAACCCTAACCCTGACCCTAAACCTAAACCTAAACCAAATAACCCTAACCCTAACCCTAAACCAACTAGCCCTATCACTAACCATAAGCCTAACCTTTACCAAAATAACCCTAACCATAACCCAAACCCAACTAACCATAACCCTAACCCTAACCCTAACCCTAACCCTAACCCTAACCCTAACCCTAACCCTAACCCTAGCCCAAATAACCCTAACCCTAACCCTAACCCTGACCCTAAACCTAACCCTAAACCAAATAACCCTAACCCTAACCCTAAACCAACTAGCCCTAACACTAACCATAAGCCTAACCTTTACCAAAATAACCCTAACCATAACTCAAACCCAACTAACCATAACCCTAACCCTAACCCTAACCCTAACCCTAACCCTAACCCTAACCCTAGCCCAAATAACCCTAACCCTAACCCTAACCCTGACCCTAAACCTAACCCTAAACCAAATAACCCTAACCCTAACCCTAAACCAACTAGCCCTAACCCTAACCCTAACCCTAACCTTAACCCTAACCCTAACCCTAACCCTAACCCTAGCCCAAATAACCCTAAACCCTAACCCTAACCCTGACCCTAAACCTAACCCTAAACCAACTAACCCTAACACTAACCATAAGCCTAACCTTTACCAAAATAACCCTAACCATAACCCTAACCCAACTAATCCTAACCCTAACCCTAACCCTAACCCTAACCCTAGCCCAAATAACCCTAACCCTAACCCTAACCCTGACCCTAAACCTAACCCTAAACCAAATAACCCTAACCCTAACCCTAAACCAACTAGCCCTAACACTAACCATAAGCCTAACCTTTACCAAAATAACCCTAACCGTTACCCAAACCCAACTAACCCTAACCCTAACCCTAACCCTAACCCTAACCCGAACCCTAGCCCAAATAACCCTAACCCTAACCCTAACCCTGACCCTAAACCTAACCCTAAACCAAATAACCCTAACCCTAACCCTAAACCAACTAGCCCTAACACTAACCATAAGCCTAACCTTTACCAAAATAACCCTAACCCTAACCCTAACCCTAACCCTAACCCTAACCCTAACCCTAACCCTAACCCTAACCCTAACCCTAACCCTAGCCCAAATAACCCTAACCCTAACCCTAACCCTGACCCTAAACCTAAACCTAAACCAAATAACCCTAACCCTAACCCTAAACCAACTAGCCCTAACACTAACCATAAGCCTAACCTTTACCAAAATAACCCTAACCATAACCCAAACCCAACTAACCATAACCCTAACCCTAACCCTAACCCTAACCCTAACCCTAACCCTAGCCCAAATAACCCTAACCCTAACCCTAACCCTGACCCTAAACCTAAACCTAAACCAAATAACCCTAACCCTAACCCTAAACCAACTAGCCCTAACACTAACCATAAGCCTAACCTTTACCAAAATAACCCTAACCATTACCCAAACCCAACTAACCATAACCCTAACCCTAACCCGAACCCTAACCCTAGCCCAAATAACCCTAACCCTAACCCTAACCCTGACCCTAAACCTAACCCTAAACCAAATAACCCTAACCCTAACCCTAAACGAAGTAGACCTAACACTAACCATAAGCCTAACCTTTACCAAAATAACCCTAACCCTTACCCAAACCCAACTAACCCTAACCCTAACCCTAACCCTAACCCTAACCCTAACCCTAACCCTAGCCCAAATAACCCTAACCCTAACCCTAACCCTGACCCTAAACCTAACCCTAAACCAAATAACCCTAACCCTAACCCTAAACCAACTAGCCCTAACACTAACCATAAGCCTAACCTTTACCAAAATAACCCTAACCCTTACCCAAACCCAACTAACCCTAACCCTAACCCTAACCCTAACCCTAACCCTAACCCTAACCCTAACCCTAGCCCAAATAACCCTAACCCTAACCCTAACCCTGACCCTAAACCTAACCCTAAACCAAATAACCCTAACCCTAACCCTAAACCAACTAGCCCTAACACTAACCATAAGCCTAACCTTTACCAAAATAACCCTAACCATAACCCAAACCCAACTAACCATAACCCTAACCCTAACCCTAACCCTAACCCTAACCCTAACCCTAACCCTAACCCTAACCCTAACCCTAACCCTAACCCTAACCCTAACCCTAACCCTAACCATAACCCTAACCCTAACCCTAACCCTAACCCTAACCCTAACCCTAACCCTAACCCTAACCCTAACCCTAACCCTAGCCCAAATAACCCTAACCCTATCCCTAACCCTGACCCTAAACCTAACCCTAAACCAAATAACCCTAACCCTAACCCTAAACCAACTAGCCCTAACACTAACCATAAGCCTAACCTTTACCAAAATAACCCTAACCATAACCCAAACCCAACTAACCATAACCCTAACCCTAACCCTAACCCTAACCCTAACCCTAACCCTAACCCTAACCCTAGCCCAAATAACCCTAACCCTAACCCTAACACTGACCCTAAACCTAACCCTAAACCAAATAACCCTAACCCTAACCCTAAACCAACTAGCCCTAACACTAACCATAAGCCTAACCTTTACCAAAATAACCCTAACCATAACCCAAACCCAACTAACCATAACCCAAACCCAACTAACCCTAACCCTAACCCTAACCCTAACCCTAACCCTAGCCCAAATAACCCTAACCCTAACCCTAACCCTGACCCTAAACCTAAACCTAAACCAAATAACCCTAACCCTAACCCTAAACCAACTAGCCCTAACACTAACCATAAGCCTAACCTTTACCAAAATAACCCTAACCATTACCCAAACCCAACTAACCATAACCCTAACCCTAACCCTAACCCTAACCCTAACCCTAACCCTAACCCTAGCCCAAATAACCCTAACCCTAACCCTAACCCTGACCCTAAACCTAACCCTAAACCAAATAACCCTAACCCTAACCCTAAACCAAGTAGACCTAACACTAACCATAAGCCTAACCTTTACCAAAATAACCCTAACCCTAACCCTAACCCAACTAACCCTAACCCTAACCCTAACCCTAACCCTAACCCTAACCCTAACCCTAACCCTAACCCTAGCCCTAATAACCCTAACCCTAACCCTAACCCTGACCCTAAACCTAAACCTAAACCAAATAACCCTAACCCTAACCCTAAACCAACTAGCCCTAACACTAACCATAAGCCTAACCTTTACCAAAATAACCCTATCCATAACCCAAACCCAACTAACCCTAACCCTAACCCTAACCCTAACCCTAACCCTAACCCTAACCCTAACCCTAGCCCAAATAACCCTAACCATAACCCTAACCCTGACCCTAAACCTAAACCTAAACCAAATAACCCTAACCCTAACCCTAAACCAACTAGCCCTAACACTAACCATAAGCCTAACCTTTACCAAAATAACCCTAACCATTACCCAAACCCAACTAACCATAACCCTAACCCTAACCCTAACCCTAACCCTAACCCTAGCCCAAATAACCCTAACCCTAACCCTAACCCTGACCCTAAACCTAAACCTAAACCAAATAACCCTAACCCTAACCCTAAACCAACTAGCCCTAACACTAACCATAAGCCTAACCTTTACCAAAATAACCCTAACCATAACCCTAACCCAACTAACCCTAACCCTAACCCTAACCCTAACCCTAACCCTAACCCTAACCCTAACCCTAGCCCAAATAACCCTAACCCTAACCCTAACCCTGACCCTAAACCTAAACCTAAACCAAATAACCCTAACCCTAACCCTAAACCAACTAGCCCTAACACTAACCATAAGCCTAACCTTTACCAAAATAACCCTAACCATTACCCAAACCCAACTAACCATAACCCTAACCCTAACCCTAACCCTAACCCTAACCCTAGCCCAAATAACCCTAACCCTGACCCTAAACCTAACCCTAAACCAAATAACCCTAACCCTAACCCTAAACCAAGTAGACCTAACACTAACCATAAGCCTAACCTTTACCAAAATAACCCTAACCCTAACCCTAACCCAACTAACCCTAACCCTAACCCTAACCCTAACCCTAACCCTAACCCTAACCCTAACCCTAACCCTAACCCTAACCCTAACCCTAGCCCTAATAACCCTAACCCTAACCCTAACCCTGACCCTAAACCTAAACCTAAACCAAATAACCCTAACCCTAACCCTAAACCAACTAGCCCTAACACTAACCATAAGCCTAACCTTTACCAAAATAACCCTATCCATAACCCAAACCCAACTAACCCTAACCCTAACCCTAACCCTAACCCTAACCCTAGCCCAAATAACCCTAACCCTAACCCTAACCCTGACCCTAAACCTAAACCTAAACCAAATAACCCTAACCCTAACCCTAAACCAACTAGCCCTAACACTAACCATAAGCCTAACCTTTACCAAAATAACCCTAACCATAACCCAAACCCAACTAACCATAACCCTAACACTAACCCTAACCCTAACCCTAACCCTAACCCTAGCCCAAATAACCCTAACCCTAACCCTAACCCTGACCCTAAACCTAAACCTAAACCAAATAACCCTAACCCTAACCCTAAACCAACTAGCCCTAACACTAACCATAAGCCTAACCTTTACCAAAATAACCCTAACCATTACCCAAACCCAACTAACCATAACCCTAACCCTAACCCGAACCCTAACCCTAGCCCAAATAACCCTAACCCTAACCCTAACCCTGACCCTAAACCTAACCCTAAACCAAATAACCCTAACCCTAACCCTAAACCAAGTAGACCTAACACTAACCATAAGCCTAACCTTTACCAAAATAACCCTAACCCTTACCCAAACCCAACTAACCCTAACCCTAACCCTAACCCTAACCCTAACCCTAACCCTAACCCTAGCCCAAATAACCCTAACCCTAACCCTAACCCTGACCCTAAACCTAACCCTAAACCAAATAACCCTAACCCTAACCCTAAACCAACTAGCCCTAACACTAACCATAAGCCTAACCTTTACCAAAATAACCCTAACCCTTACCCAAACCCAACTAACCCTAACCCTAACCCTAACCCTAACCCTAACCCTAACCCTAACCCTAACCCTAACCCTAGCCCAAATAACCCTAACCCTAACCCTAACCCTGACCCTAAACCTAACCCTAAACCAAATAACCCTAACCCTAACCCTAAACCAACTAGCCCTAACACTAACCATAAGCCTAACCTTTACCAAAATAACCCTAACCATAACCCAAACCCAACTAACCATAACCCTAACCCTAACCCTAACCCTAACCCTAACCCTAACCCTAACCCTAACCCTAACCCTAACCATAACCCTAACCCTAACCCTAACCCTAACCCTAACCCTAACCCTAACCCTAACCCTAACCCTAACCCTAACCCTAACCCTAACCCTAGCCCAAATAACCCTAACCCTATCCCTAACCCTGACCCTAAACCTAAACCTAAACGAAATAACCCTAACCCTAACCCTAAACCAACTAGCCCTAACACTAACCATAAGCCTAACCTTTACCAAAATAACCCTAACCATAACCCAAACCCAACTAACCATAACCCTAACCCTAACCCTAACCCTAACCCTAACCCTAACCCTAACCCTAGCCCAAATAACCCTAACCCTAACCCTAACCCTGACCCTAAACCTAACCCTAAACCAAATAACCCTAACCCTAACCCTAAACCAACTAGCCCTAACACTAACCATAAGCCTAACCTTTACCAAAATAACCCTAACCATAACCCAAACCCAACTAACCATAACCCAAACCCAACTAACCCTAACCCTAACCCTAACCCTAACCCTAACCCTAGCCCAAATAACCCTAACCCTAACCCTAACCCTGACCCTAAACCTAAACCTAAACCAAATAACCCTAACCCTAACCCTAAACCAACTAGCCCTAACACTAACCATAAGCCTAACCTTTACCAAAATAACCCTAACCATTACCCAAACCCAACTAACCATAACCCTAACCCTAACCCTAACCCTAACCCTAACCCTAACCCTAGCCCAAATAACCCTAACCCTAACCCTAACCCTGACCCTAAACCTAACCCTAAACCAAATAACCCTAACCCTAACCCTAAACCAAGTAGACCTAACACTAACCATAAGCCTAACCTTTACCAAAATAACCCTAACCCTAACCCTAACCCAACTAACCCTAACCCTAACCCTAACCCTAACCCTAACCCTAACCCTAACCCTAACCCTAACCCTAGCCCTAATAACCCTAACCCTAACCCTAACCCTGACCCTAAACCTAAACCTAAACCAAATAACCCTAACCCTAACCCTAAACCAACTAGCCCTAACACTAACCATAAGCCTAACCTTTACCAAAATAACCCTATCCATAACCCAAACCCAACTAACCCTAACCCTAACCCTAACCCTAACCCTAACCCTAACCCTAACCCTAACCCTAGCCCAAATAACCCTAACCATAACCCTAACCCTGACCCTAAACCTAAACCTAAACCAAATAACCCTAACCCTAACCCTAAACCAACTAGCCCTAACACTAACCATAAGCCTAACCTTTACCAAAATAACCCTAACCATAACCCTAACCCAACTAACCCTAACCCTAACCCTAACCCAAACACTAACCCTAACCCTAACCCGAACCCTAGCCCAAATAACCCTAACCCTAACCCTAACCCTGACCCTAAACCTAACCCTAAACCAAATAACCCTAACCCTAACCCTAAACCAACTAGCCCTAACACTAACCATAAGCCTAACCTTTACCAAAATAACCCTAACCATAACCCTAACCCAACTAACCATAACCCTAACCCTAACCCTAACCCTAACCCTAACCCTAGCCCAAATAACCCTAACCCTAACCCTAACCCT
>NW_028276433.1:927500-932500 GCF_052056855.1 Sturnus vulgaris | reverse complement strand
ACCCTAACCCTAACCCTAACCCTAACCCTAACCCTAACCCTAGCCCAAATAACCCTAACCCTAACCCTAACCCTGACCCTAAACCTAACCCTAAACCAAATAACCCTAACCCTAACCCTAAACCAAGTAGACCTAACACTAACCATAAGCCTAACCTTTACCAAAATAACCCTAACCCTAACCCTAACCCAACTAACCCTAACCCTAACCCTAACCCTAACCCTAACCCTAACCCTAACCCTAACCCTAACCCTAGCCCTAATAACCCTAACCCTAACCCTAACCCTGACCCTAAACCTAAACCTAAACCAAATAACCCTAACCCTAACCCTAAACCAACTAGCCCTAACACTAACCATAAGCCTAACCTTTACCAAAATAACCCTATCCATAACCCAAACCCAACTAACCCTAACCCTAACCCTAACCCTAACCCTAACCCTAACCCTAGCCCAAATAACCCTAACCCTAACCCTAACCCTGACCCTAAACCTAAACCTAAACCAAATAACCCTAACCCTAACCCTAAACCAACTAGCCCTAACACTAACCATAAGCCTAACCTTTACCAAAATAACCCTAACCATAACCCTAACCCAACTAACCCTAACCCTAACCCTAACCCTAACCCTAACCCTAACCCTAACCCTAACCCTAGCCCAAATAACCCTAACCCTAACCCTAACCCTGACCCTAAACCTAAACCTAAACCAAATAACCCTAACCCTAACCCTAAACCAACTAGCCCTAACACTAACCATAAGCCTAACCTTTACCAAAATAACCCTAACCATAACCCAAACCCAACTAACCATAACCCTAACCCTAACCCTAACCCTAACCCTAACCCTAACCCTAGCCCAAATAACCCTAACCCTAACCCTAACCCTGACCCTAAACCTAACCCTAAACCAAATAACCCTAACCCTAACCCTAAACCAACTAGCCCTAACACTAACCATAAGCCTAACCTTTACCAAAATAACCCTAACCATAACTCAAACCCAACTAACCATAACCCTAACCCTAACCCTAACCCTAACCCTAACCCTAACCCTAACGCTAGCCCAAATAACCCTAACCCTAACCCTAACCCTGACCCTAAACCTAACCCTAAACCAAATAACCCTAACCCTAACCCTAAACCAACTAGCCCTAACACTAACCATAAGCCTAACCTTTACCAAAATAACCCTAACCATAACCCAAACCCAACTAACCATAACCCTAACCCTAACCCTAACCCTAACCCTAACCCTAACCCTAACCTTAACCCTAACCCTAACCCTAACCCTAACCCTAGCCCAAATAACCCTAAACCCTAACCCTAACCCTGACCATAAACCTAACCCTAAACCAACTAGCCCTAACACTAACCATAAGCCTAACCTTTACCAAAATAACCCTAACCATAACCCTAACCCAACTAACCCTAACCCTAACCCTAACCCTAACCCTAGCCCAAATAACCCTAACCCTAACCCTAACCCTGACCCTAAACCTAACCCTAAACCAAATAACCCTAACCCTAACCCTAAACCAACTAGCCGTAACACTAACCATAAGCCTAACCTTTACCAAAATAACCCTAACCGTAACCCAAACCCAACTAACCCTAACCCTAACCCTAACCCTAACCCTAACCCGAACCCTAGCCCAAATAACCCTAACCCTAACCCTAACCCTGACCCTAAACCTAACCCTAAACCAAATAACCCTAACCCTAACCCTAAACCAACTAGCCCTAACACTAACCATAAGCCTAACCTTTACCAAAATAACCCTAACCCTAACCCTAACCCTAACCCTAACCCTAACCCTAACCCTAACCCTAACCCTAACCCTAACCCTAACCCTAACCCTAGCCCAAATAACCCTAACCCTAACCCTAACCCTGACCCTAAACCTAACCCTAAACCAAATAACCCTAACCCTAACCCTAAACCAACTAGCCCTAACACTAACCATAAGCCTAACCTTTACCAAAATAACCCTAACCATAACCCAAACCCAACTAACCATAACCCTAACCCTAACCCTAACCCTAACCCTAACCCTAACCCTAGCCCAAATAACCCTAACCCTAACCCTAACCCTGACCCTAAACCTAACCCTAAACCAAATAACCCTAACCCTAACCCTAAACCAACTAGCCCTAACACTAACCATAAGCCTAACCTTTACCAAAATAACCCTAACCATTACCCAAACCCAACTAACCATAACCCTAACCCTAACCCGAACCCTAACCCTAGCCCAAATAACCCTAACCCTAACCCTAACCCTGACCCTAAACCTAACCCTAAACCAAATAACCCTAACCCTAACCCTAAACCAAGTAGACCTAACACTAACCATAAGCCTAACCTTTACCAAAATAACCCTAACCCTTACCCAAACCCAACTAACCCTAACCCTAACCCTAACCCTAACCCTAACCCTAACCCTAGCCCAAATAACCCTAACCCTAACCCTGACCCTAAACCTAACCCTAAACCAAATAACCCTAACCCTAACCCTAAACCAACTAGCCCTAACACTAACCATAAGCCTAACCTTTACCAAAATAACCCTAACCCTTACCCAAACCCAACTAACCCTAACCCTAACCCTAACCCTAACCCTAACCCTAACCCTAACCCTAACCCTAGCCCAAATAACCCTAACCCTAACCCTAACCCTGACCCTAAACCTAACCCTAAACCAAATAACCCTAACCCTAACCCTAAACCAACTAGCCCTAACACTAACCATAAGCCTAACCTTTACCAAAATAACCCTAACCATAACCCAAACCCAACTAACCATAACCCTAACCCTAACCCTAACCCTAACCCTAACCCTAACCCTAGCCCAAATAACCCTAACCCTAACCCTAACCCTGACCCTAAACCTAACCCTAAACCAAATAACCCTAACCCTAACCCTAAACCAACTAGCCCTAACACTAACCATAAGCCTAACCTTTACCAAAATAACCCTAACCATAACCCTAACCCAACTAACCCTAACCCTAACCCTAACCCTAACCCTAGCCAAAATAACCCTAACCCTAACCCTAACCCTGACCCTAAACCTAACCCTAAACCAAATAACCCTAACCCTAACCCTAAACCAAGTAGACCTAACACTAACCATAAGCCTAACCTTTACCAAAATAACCCTAACCCTAACCCAAACCCAACTAACCATAACCCTAACCCTAACCCTAACCCGAACCCTAGCCCAAATAACCCTAACCCTAACCCTAACCCTGACCCTAAACCTAACCCTAAACCAAATAACCCTAACCCTAACCCTAAACCAACTAGCCCTAACACTAACCATAAGCCTAACCTTTACCAAAATAACCCTAACCATAGCCCTAACCCAACTAACCATAACCCTAACCCTAACCCTAACCCTAACCCTAACCCTAACCCTAACCCTAGCCCAAATAACCCTAACCCTAACCCTAACCCTGACCCTAAACCTAAACCTAAACCAAATAACCCTAACCCTAACCCTAAACCAACTAGCCCTAACACTAACCATAAGCCTAACCTTTACCAAAATAACCCTAACCATTACCCAAACCCAACTAACCATAACCCTAACCCTAACCCTAACCCTAACCCTAGCCCAAATAACCCTAACCCTAACCCTAACCCTGACCCTAAACCTAACCCTAAACCAAATAACCCTAACCCTAACCCTAAACCAACTAGCCCTAACATTAACCATAAGCCTAACCTTTACCAAAATAACCCTAACCATAACCCAAACCCAACTAACCATAACCCTAACCCTAACCCTAACCCTAACCCTAACCCTAACCCTAACCCTAGCCCAAATAACCCTAACCCTAACCCTAACCCTGACCCTAAACCTAACCCTAAACCAAATAACCCTAACCCTAACCCTAAACCAACTAGCCCTAACACTAACCATAAGCCTAACCTTTACCAAAATAACCCTAACCATAACCCAAACCAAACTAACCATAACCATAACCCTAACCCTAACCCTAACCCTCACCCTAGCCCAAATAACCCTAACCCTAACCCTAACCCTGACCCTAAACCTAACCCTAAACCAAATAACCCTAACCCTAACCCTAAACCAACTAGCCCTAACACTAACCATAAGCCTAACCTTTACCAAAATAACCCTAACCATAACCCTAACCCAACTAACCCTAACCCTAACCCTAACCCTAACCCTAACCCTAACCCTAACCCTAGCCCAAATAACCCTAACCCTAACCCTAACCCTGACCCTAAACCTAAACCTAAACCAAATAACCCTAACCCTAACCCTAAACCAACTAGCCCTAACACTAACCATAAGCCTAACCTTTACCAAAATAACCCTAACCATTACCCAAACCCAACTAAACATAACCCTAACCCAACTAACCCTAACCCTAACCCTAACCCTAACCCTAGCCCAAATAACCCTAACCCTATCCCTAACCCTGACCCTAAACCTAACCCTAAACCAAATAACCCTAACCCTAACCCTAAACCAACTAGCCCTAACACTAAGCATAAGCCTAACCTTTACCAAAATAACCCTAACCATAACCCAAACCCAACTAACCATAACCCTAACCCTAACCCTAACCCTAACCCTAACCCTAGCCCAAATAACCCTAACCCTAACCCTAACCCTGACCCTAAACCTAACCCTAAACCAAATAACCCTAACCCTAACCCTAAACCAACTAGCCCTAACACTAACCATAAGCCTAACCTTTACCAAAATAACCCTAACCATAACCCAAACCCAACTAACCATAACCCTAACCCTAACCCTAACCCTAACCCTAACCCTAGCCCAAATAACCCTAACCCTAACCCTAACCCTGACCCTAAACCTAACCCTAAACCAAATAACCCTAACCCTAACCCTAAACCAACTAGCCCTAACACTAACCATAAGCCTAACCTTTACCAAAATAACCCTAACCATAACCCAAACCCAACTAACCATAACCCTAACCCTAACCCTAACCCTAA
>NW_028276433.1:915000-917500 GCF_052056855.1 Sturnus vulgaris | reverse complement strand
TAACCCTAGCCCAAATAACCCTAACCCTAACCCTGACCCTAAACCTAACCCTAAACCAAATAACCCTAACCCTAACCCTAAACCAACTAGCCCTAACACTAACCATAAGCCTAACCTTTACCAAAATAACCCTAACCCTTACCCAAACCCAACTAACCCTAACCCTAACCCTAACCCTAACCCTAACCCTAACCCTAACCCTAACCCTAGCCCAAATAACCCTAACCCTAACCCTAACCCTGACCCTAAACCTAACCCTAAACCAAATAACCCTAACCCTAACCCTAAACCAACTAGCCCTAACACTAACCATAAGCCTAACCTTTACCAAAATAACCCTAACCATAACCCAAACCCAACTAACCATAACCCTAACCCTAACCCTAACCCTAACCCTAACCCTAACCCTAGCCCAAATAACCCTAACCCTAACCCTAACCCTGACCCTAAACCTAACCCTAAACCAAATAACCCTAACCCTAACCCTAAACCAACTAGCCCTAACACTAACCATAAGCCTAACCTTTACCAAAATAACCCTAACCATAACCCTAACCCAACTAACCCTAACCCTAACCCTAACCCTAACCCTAGCCAAAATAACCCTAACCCTAACCCTAACCCTGACCCTAAACCTAACCCTAAACCAAATAACCCTAACCCTAACCCTAAACCAAGTAGACCTAACACTAACCATAAGCCTAACCTTTACCAAAATAACCCTAACCCTAACCCAAACCCAACTAACCATAACCCTAACCCTAACCCTAACCCGAACCCTAGCCCAAATAACCCTAACCCTAACCCTAACCCTGACCCTAAACCTAACCCTAAACCAAATAACCCTAACCCTAACCCTAAACCAACTAGCCCTAACACTAACCATAAGCCTAACCTTTACCAAAATAACCCTAACCATAGCCCTAACCCAACTAACCATAACCCTAACCCTAACCCTAACCCTAACCCTAACCCTAACCCTAACCCTAGCCCAAATAACCCTAACCCTAACCCTAACCCTGACCCTAAACCTAAACCTAAACCAAATAACCCTAACCCTAACCCTAAACCAACTAGCCCTAACACTAACCATAAGCCTAACCTTTACCAAAATAACCCTAACCATTACCCAAACCCAACTAACCATAACCCTAACCCTAACCCTAACCCTAACCCTAGCCCAAATAACCCTAACCCTAACCCTAACCCTGACCCTAAACCTAACCCTAAACCAAATAACCCTAACCCTAACCCTAAACCAACTAGCCCTAACATTAACCATAAGCCTAACCTTTACCAAAATAACCCTAACCATAACCCAAACCCAACTAACCATAACCCTAACCCTAACCCTAACCCTAACCCTAACCCTAACCCTAACCCTAGCCCAAATAACCCTAACCCTAACCCTAACCCTGACCCTAAACCTAACCCTAAACCAAATAACCCTAACCCTAACCCTAAACCAACTAGCCCTAACACTAACCATAAGCCTAACCTTTACCAAAATAACCCTAACCATAACCCAAACCAAACTAACCATAACCATAACCCTAACCCTAACCCTAACCCTCACCCTAGCCCAAATAACCCTAACCCTAACCCTAACCCTGACCCTAAACCTAACCCTAAACCAAATAACCCTAACCCTAACCCTAAACCAACTAGCCCTAACACTAACCATAAGCCTAACCTTTACCAAAATAACCCTAACCATAACCCTAACCCAACTAACCCTAACCCTAACCTAACCCTAACCCTAACCCTAACCCTAACCCTAGCCCAAATAACCCTAACCCATAACCCTAACCCTGACCCTAAACCTAAACCTAAACCAAATAACCCTAACCCTAACCCTAAACCAACTAGCCCTAACACTAACCATAAGCCTAACCTTTACCAAAATAACCCTAACCATTACCCAAACCCAACTAAACATAACCCTAACCCAACTAACCCTAACCCTAACCCTAACCCTAACCCTAGCCCAAATAACCCTAACCCTATCCCTAACCCTGACCCTAAACCTAACCCTAAACCAAATAACCCTAACCCTAACCCTAAACCAACTAGCCCTAACACTAAGCATAAGCCTAACCTTTACCAAAATAACCCTAACCATAACCCAAACCCAACTAACCATAACCCTAACCCTAACCCTAACCCTAACCCTAACCCTAGCCCAAATAACCCTAACCCTAACCCTAACCCTGACCCTAAACCTAACCCTAAACCAAATAACCCTAACCCTAACCCTAAACCAACTAGCCCTAACACTAACCATAAGCCTAACCTTTACCAAAATAACCCTAACCATAACCCAAACCCAACTAACCATAACCCTAACCCTAACCCTAACCCTAACCCTAACCCTAGCCCAAATAACCCTAACCCTAACCCTAACCCTGACCCTAAACCTAACCCTAAACCAAATAACCCTAACCCTAACCCTAAACCAACTAGCCCTAACACTAACCATAAGCCTAACCTTTACCAAAAT
>NW_028276433.1:860000-907500 GCF_052056855.1 Sturnus vulgaris | reverse complement strand
CCCTAACCCTAACCCTAACCCTAACCCTAACCCTAACCCTAACCCTAGCCCAAATAACCCTAACCCTAACCCTAACCCTGACCCTAAACCTAAACCTAAACCAAATAACCCTAACCCTAACCCTAAACCAACTAGCCCTAACACTAACCATAAGCCTAACCTTTACCAAAATAACCCTAACCATTACCCAAACCCAACTAACCATAACCCTAACCCTAACCCTAACCCTAACCCTAACCCTAACCCTAGCCCAAATAACCCTAACCCTAACCCTAACCCTGACCCTAAACCTAACCCTAAACCAAATAACCCTAACCCTAACCCTAAACCAAGTAGACCTAACACTAACCATAAGCCTAACCTTTACCAAAATAACCCTAACCCTAACCCTAACCCAACTAACCCTAACCCTAACCCTAACCCTAACCCTAACCCTAACCCTAACCCTAACCCTAACCCTAACCCTAGCCCTAATAACCCTAACCCTAACCCTAACCCTGACCCTAAACCTAAACCTAAACCAAATAACCCTAACCCTAACCCTAAACCAACTAGCCCTAACACTAACCATAAGCCTAACCTTTACCAAAATAACCCTATCCATAACCCAAACCCAACTAACCCTAACCCTAACCCTAACCCTAACCCTAACCCTAACCCTAGCCCAAATAACCCTAACCCTAACCCTAACCCTGACCCTAAACCTAAACCTAAACCAAATAACCCTAACCCTAACCCTAAACCAACTAGCCCTAACACTAACCATAAGCCTAACCTTTACCAAAATAACCCTAACCATAACCCTAACCCAACTAACCCTAACCCTAACCCTAACCCTAACCCTAACCCTAACCCTAACCCTAGCCCAAATAACCCTAACCCTAACCCTAACCCTGACCCTAAACCTAAACCTAAACCAAATAACCCTAACCCTAACCCTAAACCAACTAGCCCTAACACTAACCATAAGCCTAACCTTTACCAAAATAACCCTAACCATAACCCAAACCCAACTAACCATAACCCTAACCCTAACCCTAACCCTAACCCTAACCCTAACCCTAACCCTAACCCTAACCCTAACCCTAGCCCAAATAACCCTAACCCTAACCCTAACCCTGACCCTAAACCTAACCCTAAACCAAATAACCCTAACCCTAACCCTAAACCAACTAGCCCTAACACTAACCATAAGCCTAACCTTTACCAAAATAACCCTAACCATAACTCAAACCCAACTAACCATAACCCTAACCCTAACCCTAACCCTAACCCTAACCCTAACCCTAACCCTAGCCCAAATAACCCTAACCCTAACCCTAACCCTGACCCTAAACCTAACCCTAAACCAAATAACCCTAACCCTAACCCTAAACCAACTAGCCCTAACACTAACCATAAGCCTAACCTTTACCAAAATAACCCTAACCATAACCCAAACCCAACTAACCATAACCCTAACCCTAACCCTAACCCTAACCCTAACCCTAACCCTAACCCTAACCTTAACCCTAACCCTAACCCTAACCCTAACCCTAGCCCAAATAACCCTAAACCCTAACCCTAACCCTGACCCTAAACCTAACCCTAAACCAACTAGCCCTAACACTAACCATAAGCCTAACCTTTACCAAAATAACCCTAACCATAACCCTAACCCAACTAACCCTAACCCTAACCCTAACCCTAACCCTAACCCTAGCCCAAATAACCCTAACCCTAACCCTAACCCTGACCCTAAACCTAACCCTAAACCAAATAACCCTAACCCTAACCCTAAACCAACTAGCCCTAACACTAACCATAAGCCTAACCTTTACCAAAATAACCCTAACCGTAACCCAAACCCAACTAACCCTAACCCTAACCCTAACCCTAACCCTAACCCGAACCCTAGCCCAAATAACCCTAACCCTAACCCTAACCCTGACCCTAAACCTAACCCTAAACCAAATAACCCTAACCCTAACCCTAAACCAACTAGCCCTAACACTAACCATAAGCCTAACCTTTACCAAAATAACCCTAACCATAACCCAAACCCAACTAACCCTAACCCTAACCCTAACCCTAACCCTAACCCTAACCCTAACCCTAACCCTAACCCTAGCCCAAATAACCCTAACCCTAACCCTAACCCTGACCCTAAACCTAACCCTAAACCAAATAACCCTAACCCTAACCCTAAACCAAGTAGACCTAACACTAACCATAAGCCTAACCTTTACCAAAATAACCCTAACCCTAACCCTAACCCAACTAACCCTAACCCTAACCCTAACCCTAACCCTAACCCTAACCCTAACCCTAACCCTAACCCTAGCCCTAATAACCCTAACCCTAACCCTAACCCTGACCCTAAACCTAAACCTAAACCAAATAACCCTAACCCTAACCCTAAACCAACTAGCCCTAACACTAACCATAAGCCTAACCTTTACCAAAATAACCCTATCCATAACCCAAACCCAACTAACCCTAACCCTAACCCTAACCCTAACCCTAACCCTAACCCTAACCCTAGCCCAAATAACCCTAACCATAACCCTAACCCTGACCCTAAACCTAAAGCTAAACCAAATAACCCTAACCCTAACCCTAAACCAACTAGCCCTAACACTAACCATAAGCCTAACCTTTACCAAAATAACCCTAACCATAACCCTAACCCAACTAACCCTAACCCTAACCCTAACCCTAACCCTAACCCTAACCCTAACCCTAGCCCAAATAACCCTAACCCTAACCCTAACCCTGACCCTAAACCTAAACCTAAACCAAATAACCCTAACCCTAACCCTAAACCAACTAGCCCTAACACTAACCATAAGCCTAACCTTTACCAAAATAACCCTAACCATTACCCAAACCCAACTAACCATAACCCTAACCCTAACCCTAACCCTAACCCTAACCCTAACCCTAGCCCAAATAACCCTAACCCTAACCCTAACCCTGACCCTAAACCTAACCCTAAACCAAATAACCCTAACCCTAACCCTAAACCAAGTAGACCTAACACTAACCATAAGCCTAACCTTTACCAAAATAACCCTAACCCTAACCCTAACCCAACTAACCCTAACCCTAACCCTAACCCTAACCCTAACCCTAACCCTAACCCTAACCCTAACCCTAACCCTAACCCTAGCCCTAATAACCCTAACCCTAACCCTAACCCTGACCCTAAACCTAAACCTAAACCAAATAACCCTAACCCTAACCCTAAACCAACTAGCCCTAACACTAACCATAAGCCTAACCTTTACCAAAATAACCCTATCCATAACCCAAACCCAACTAACCCTAACCCTAACCCTAACCCTAACCCTAACCCTAACCTTAGCCCAAATAACCCTAACCCTAACCCTAACCCTGACCCTAAACCTAACCCTAAACCAAATAACCCTAACCCTAACCCTAAACCAAGTAGACCTAACACTAACCATAAGCCTAACCTTTACCAAAATAACCCTAACCCTAACCCTAACCCAACTAACCCTAACCCTAACCCTAACCCTAACCCTAACCCTAACCCTAACCCTAACCCTAGCCCAAATAACCCTAACCCTAACCCTAACCCTGACCCTAAACCTAAACCTAAACCAAATAACCCTAACCCTAACCCTAAACCAACTAGCCCTAACACTAACCATAAGCCTAACCTTTACCAAAATAACCCTAACCATAACCCAAACCCAACTAACCATAACCCTAACCCTAACCCTAACCCTAACCCTAACCCTAACCCTAACCCTAACCCTAACCCTAGCCCAAATAACCCTAACCCTAACCCTAACCCTGACCCTAAACCTAACCCTAAACCAAATAACCCTAACCCTAACCCTAAACCAACTAGCCCTAACACTAACCATAAGCCTAACCTTTACCAAAATAACCCTAACCATAACTCAAACCCAACTAACCATAACCCTAACCCTAACCCTAACCCTAACCCTAACCCTAACCCTAACCCTAGCCCAAATAACCCTAACCCTAACCCTAACCCTGACCCTAAACCTAACCCTAAACCAAATAACCCTAACCCTAACCCTAAACCAACTAGCCCTAACACTAACCATAAGCCTAACCTTTACCAAAATAACCCTAACCATAACCCAAACCCAACTAACCATAACCCTAACCCTAACCCTAACCCTAACCCTAACCCTAACCCTAACCTTAACCCTAACCCTAACCCTAACCCTAACCCTAGCCCAAATAACCCTAAACCCTAACCCTAACCCTGACCCTAAACCTAACCCTAAACCAACTAGCCCTAACACTAACCATAAGCCTAACCTTTACCAAAATAACCCTAACCATAACCCTAACCCAACTAACCCTAACCCTAACCCTAACCCTAACCCTAACCCTAGCCCAAATAACCCTAACCCTAACCCTAACCCTGACCCTAAACCTAACCCTAAACCAAATAACCCTAACCCTAACCCTAAACCAACTAGCCCTAACACTAACCATAAGCCTAACCTTTACCAAAATAACCCTAACCGTAACCCAAACCCAACTAACCCTAACCCTAACCCTAACCCTAACCCTAACCCGAACCCTAGCCCAAATAACCCTAACCCTAACCCTAACCCTGACCCTAAACCTAACCCTAAACCAAATAACCCTAACCCTAACCCTAAACCAACTAGCCCTAACACTAACCATAAGCCTAACCTTTACCAAAATAACCCTAACCCTAACCCTAACCCTAACCCTAACCCTAACCCTAACCCTAACCCTAACCCTAACCCTAACCCTAGCCCAAATAACCCTAACCCTAACCCTAACCCTGACCCTAAACCTAAACCTAAACCAAATAACCCTAACCCTAACCCTAAACCAACTAGCCCTAACACTAACCATAAGCCTAACCTTTACCAAAATAACCCTAACCATTACCCAAACCCAACTAACCATAACCCTAACCCTAACCCGAACCCTAACCCTAGCCCAAATAACCCTAACCCTAACCCTAACCCTGACCCTAAACCTAACCCTAAACCAAATAACCCTAACCCTAACCCTAAACCAAGTAGACCTAACACTAACCATAAGCCTAACCTTTACCAAAATAACCCTAACCCTTACCCAAACCCAACTAACCCTAACCCTAACCCTAACCCTAACCCTAACCCTAACCCTAACCCTAGCCCAAATAACCCTAACCCTAACCCTAACCCTGACCCTAAACCTAACCCTAAACCAAATAACCCTAACCCTAACCCTAAACCAACTAGCCCTAACACTAACCATAAGCCTAACCTTTACCAAAATAACCCTAACCCTTACCCAAACCCAACTAACCCTAACCCTAACCCTAACCCTAACCCTAACCCTAACCCTAACCCTAACCCTAGCCCAAATAACCCTAACCCTAACCCTAACCCTGACCCTAAACCTAACCCTAAACCAAATAACCCTAACCCTAACCCTAAACCAACTAGCCCTAACACTAACCATAAGCCTAACCTTTACCAAAATAACCCTAACCATAACCCAAACCCAACTAACCCTAACCCTAACCCTAACCCTAACCCTAACCCTAACCCTAACCCTAACCCTAACCCTAACCCTAACCCTAACCCTAACCCTAACCCTAGCCCAAATAACCCTAACCCTATCCCTAACCCTGACCCTAAACCTAACCCTAAACCAAATAACCCTAACCCTAACCCTAAACCAACTAGCCCTAACACTAACCATAAGCCTAACCTTTACCAAAATAACCCTAACCATAACCCAAACCCAACTAACCATAACCCTAACCCTAACCCTAACCCTAACCCTAACCCTAACCCTAACCCTAGCCCAAATAACCCTAACCCTAACCCTAACCCTGACCCTAAACCTAACCCTAAACCAAATAACCCTAACCCTAACCCTAAACCAACTAGCCCTAACACTAACCATAAGCCTAACCTTTACCAAAATAACCCTAACCATAACCCAAACCCAACTAACCATAACCCAAACCCAACTAACCCTAACCCTAACCCTAACCCTAACCCTAACCCTAGCCCAAATAACCCTAACCCTAACCCTAACCCTGACCCTAAACCTAAACCTAAACCAAATATCCCTAACCCTAACCCTAAACCAACTAGCCCTAACACTAACCATAAGCCTAACCTTTACCAAAATAACCCTAACCATTACCCAAACCCAACTAAACATAACCCTAACCCTAACCCTAACCCTAACCCTAACCCTAACCCTAACCCTAGCCCAAATAACCCTAACCCTAACCCTAACCCTGACCCTAAACCTAACCCTAAACCAAATAACCCTAACCCTAACCCTAAACCAAGTAGACCTAACACTAACCATAAGCCTAACCTTTACCAAAATAACCCTAACCCTAACCCTAACCCAACTAACCCTAACCCTAACCCTAACCCTAACCCTAACCCTAACCCTAACCCTAACCCTAGCCCTAATAACCCTAACCCTAACCCTAACCCTGACCCTAAACCTAAACCTAAACCAAATAACCCTAACCCTAACCCTAAACCAACTAGCCCTAACACTAACCATAAGCCTAACCTTTACCAAAATAACCCTATCCATAACCCAAACCCAACTAACCCTAACCCTAACCCTAACCCTAACCCTAACCCTAACCCTAACCCTAGCCCAAATAACCCTAACCATAACCCTAACCCTGACCCTAAACCTAAACCTAAACCAAATAACCCTAACCCTAACCCTAAACCAACTAGCCCTAACACTAACCATAAGCCTAACCTTTACCAAAATAACCCTAACCATAACCCTAACCCAACTAACCCTAACCCTAACCCTAACCCTAACCCTAACCCTAACCCTAACCCTAACCCTAGCCCAAATAACCCTAACCCTAACCCTAACCCTGACCCTAAACCTAAACCTAAACCAAATAACCCTAACCCTAACCCTAAACCAACTAGCCCTAACACTAACCATAAGCCTAACCTTTACCAAAATAACCCTAACCATTACCCAAACCCAACTAACCATAACCCTAACCCTAACCCTAACCCTAACCCTAACCCTAACCCTAGCCCAAATAACCCTAACCCTAACCCTAACCCTGACCCTAAACCTAACCCTAAACCAAATAACCCTAACCCTAACCCTAAACCAAGTAGACCTAACACTAACCATAAGCCTAACCTTTACCAAAATAACCCTAACCCTAACCCTAACCCAACTAACCCTAACCCTAACCCTAACCCTAACCCTAACCCTAACCCTAACCCTAACCCTAACCCTAGCCCTAATAACCCTAACCCTAACCCTAACCCTGACCCTAAACCTAAACCTAAACCAAATAACCCTAACCCTAACCCTAAACCAACTAGCCCTAACACTAACCATAAGCCTAACCTTTACCAAAATAACCCTATCCATAACCCAAACCCAACTAACCCTAACCCTAACCCTAACCCTAACCCTAACCCTAACCCTAGCCCAAATAACCCTAACCCTAACCCTAACCCTGACCCTAAACCTAAACCTAAACCAAATAACCCTAACCCTAACCCTAAACCAACTAGCCCTAACACTAACCATAAGCCTAACCTTTACCAAAATAACCCTAACCATTACCCAAACCCAACTAACCATAACCCTAACCCTAACCCTAACCCTAACCCTAACCCTAACCCTAGCCCAAATAACCCTAACCCTAACCCTAACCCTGACCCTAAACCTAACCCTAAACCAAATAACCCTAACCCTAACCCTAAACCAAGTAGACCTAACACTAACCATAAGCCTAACCTTTACCAAAATAACCCTAACCATAACCCTAACCCAACTAACCCTAACCCTAACCCTAACCCTAACCCTAACCCTAACCCAAACCCTAACCCTAACCCTAGCCCAAATAACCCTAACCCTAACCCTAACCCTGACCCTAAACCTAAACCTAAACCAAATAACCCTAACCCTAACCCTAAACCAACTAGCCCTAACACTAACCATAAGCCTAACCTTTACCAAAATAACCCTAACCATAACCCAAACCAAACTAACCATAACCATAACCCTAACCCTAACCCTAACCCTCACCCTAGCCCAAATAACCCTAACCCTAACCCTAACCCTGACCCTAAACCTAACCCTAAACCAAATAACCCTAACCCTAACCCTAAACCAACTAGCCCTAACACTAACCATAAGCCTAACCTTTACCAAAATAACCCTAACCATAACCCTAACCCAACTAACCCTAACCCTAACCCTAACCCTAACCCTAACCCTAACCCTAGCCCAAATAACCCTAACCCTAACCCTAACCCTGACCCTAAACCTAAACCTAAACCAAATAACCCTAACCCTAACCCTAAACCAACTAGCCCTAACACTAACCATAAGCCTAACCTTTACCAAAATAACCCTAACCATTACCCAAACCCAACTAAACATAACCCTAACCCAACTAACCCTAACCCTAACCCTAACCCTAACCCTAGCCCAAATAACCCTAACCCTATCCCTAACCCTGACCCTAAACCTAACCCTAAACCAAATAACCCTAACCCTAACCCTAAACCAACTAGCCCTAACACTAACCATAAGCCTAACCTTTACCAAAATAACCCTAACCATAACCCAAACCCAACTAACCATAACCCTAACCCTAACCCTAACCCTAACCCTAACCCTAACCCTAACCCTAACCCTAGCCCAAATAACCCTAACCCTAACCCTGACCCTAAACCTAACCCTAAACCAAATAACCCTAACCCTAACCCTAAACCAACTAGCCCTAACACTAACCATAAGCCTAACCTTTACCAAAATAACCCTAACCATAACCCAAACCCAACTAACCCTAACCCTAACCCTAACCCTAACCCTAACCCTAACCCTAACCCTAACCCTAACCCTAGCCCAAATAACCCTAACCCTAACCCTAACCCTGACCCTAAACCTAACCCTAAACCAAATAACCCTAACCCTAACCCTAAACCAAGTAGACCTAACACTAACCATAAGCCTAACCTTTACCAAAATAACCCTAACCCTAACCCTAACCCAACTAACCCTAACCCTAACCCTAACCCTAACCCTAACCCTAACCCTAACCCTAACCCTAACCCTAGCCCTAATAACCCTAACCCTAACCCTAACCCTGACCCTAAACCTAAACCTAAACCAAATAACCCTAACCCTAACCCTAAACCAACTAGCCCTAACACTAACCATAAGCCTAACCTTTACCAAAATAACCCTATCCATAACCCAAACCCAACTAACCCTAACCCTAACCCTAACCCTAACCCTAACCCTAACCCTAACCCTAGCCCAAATAACCCTAACCATAACCCTAACCCTGACCCTAAACCTAAACCTAAACCAAATAACCCTAACCCTAACCCTAAACCAACTAGCCCTAACACTAACCATAAGCCTAACCTTTACCAAAATAACCCTAACCATAACCCTAACCCAACTAACCCTAACCCTAACCCTAACCCTAACCCTAACCCTAACCCTAACCCTAACCCTAGCCCAAATAACCCTAACCCTAACCCTAACCCTGACCCTAAACCTAAACCTAAACCAAATAACCCTAACCCTAACCCTAAACCAACTAGCCCTAACACTAACCATAAGCCTAACCTTTACCAAAATAACCCTAACCATTACCCAAACCCAACTAACCATAACCCTAACCCTAACCCTAACCCTAACCCTAACCCTAACCCTAGCCCAAATAACCCTAACCCTAACCCTAACCCTGACCCTAAACCTAACCCTAAACCAAATAACCCTAACCCTAACCCTAAACCAAGTAGACCTAACACTAACCATAAGCCTAACCTTTACCAAAATAACCCTAACCCTAACCCTAACCCAACTAACCCTAACCCTAACCCTAACCCTAACCCTAACCCTAACCCTAACCCTAACCCTAACCCTAACCCTAGCCCTAATAACCCTAACCCTAACCCTAACCCTGACCCTAAACCTAAACCTAAACCAAATAACCCTAACCCTAACCCTAAACCAACTAGCCCTAACACTAACCATAAGCCTAACCTTTACCAAAATAACCCTATCCATAACCCAAACCCAACTAACCCTAACCCTAACCCTAACCCTAACCCTAACCCTAACCCTAGCCCAAATAACCCTAACCCTAACCCTAACCCTGACCCTAAACCTAAACCTAAACCAAATAACCCTAACCCTAACCCTAAACCAACTAGCCCTAACACTAACCATAAGCCTAACCTTTACCAAAATAACCCTAACCATAACCCTAACCCAACTAACCCTAACCCTAACCCTAACCCTAACCCTAACCCTAACCCTAACCCTAGCCCAAATAACCCTAACCCTAACCCTAACCCTGACCCTAAACCTAAACCTAAACCAAATAACCCTAACCCTAACCCTAAACCAACTAGCCCTAACACTAACCATAAGCCTAACCTTTACCAAAATAACCCTAACCATAACCCAAACCCAACTAACCCTAACCCTAACGCTAACCCTAACCCTAGCCCAAATAACCCTAACCCTAACCCTAACCCTGACCCTAAACCTAACCCTAAACCAAATAACCCTAACCCTAACCCTAAACCAACTAGCCCTAACACTAACCATAAGCCTAACCTTTACCAAAATAACCCTAACCATAACCCAAACCCAACTAACCATAACCCTAACCCTAACCCTAACCATAACCCTAACCCTAACCTTAACCCTAACCCTAACCCTAACCCTAACCCTAGCCCAAATAACCCTAAACCCTAACCCTAACCCTGACCCTAAACCTAACCCTAAACCAACTAGCCCTAACACTAACCATAAGCCTAACCTTTACCAAAATAACCCTAACCATAACCCTAACCCAACTAACCCTAACCCTAACCCTAACCCTAACCCTAACCCTAGCCCAAATAACCCTAACCCTAACCCTAACCCTGACCCTAAACCTAACCCTAAACCAAATAACCCTAACCCTAACCCTAAACCAACTAGCCCTAACACTAACCATAAGCCTAACCTTTACCAAAATAACCCTAACCGTAACCCAAACCCAACTAACCCTAACCCTAACCCTAACCCTAACCCGAACCCTAGCCCAAATAACCCTAACCCTAACCCTAACCCTGACCCTAAACCTAACCCTAAACCAAATAACCCTAACCCTAACCCTAAACCAACTAGCCCTAACACTAACCATAAGCCTAACCTTTACCAAAATAACCCTAACCCTAACCCTAACCCTAACCCTAACCCTAACCCTAACCCTAACCCTAACCCTAACCCTAACCCTAGCCCAAATAACCCTAACCCTAACCCTAACCCTGACCCTAAACCTAAACCTAAACCAAATAACCCTAACCCTAACCCTAAACCAACTAGCCCTAACACTAACCATAAGCCTAACCTTTACCAAAATAACCCTAACCATAACCCAAACCCAACTAACCATAACCCTAACCCTAACCCTAACCCTAACCCTAGCCCAAATAACCCTAACCCTAACCCTAACCCTGACCCTAAACCTAAACCTAAACCAAATAACCCTAACCCTAACCCTAAACCAACTAGCCCTAACACTAACCATAAGCCTAACCTTTACCAAAATAACCCTAACCATTACCCAAACCCAACTAACCATAACCCTAACCCTAACCCGAACCCTAACCCTAGCCCAAATAACCCTAACCCTAACCCTAACCCTGACCCTAAACCTAACCCTAAACCAAATAACCCTAACCCTAACCCTAAACCAACTAGCCCTAACACTAACCATAAGCCTAACCTTTACCAAAATAACCCTAACCCTTACCCAAACCCAACTAACCCTAACCCTAACCCTAACCCTAACCCTAACCCTAACCCTAACCCTAACCCTAGCCCAAATAACCCTAACCCTAACCCTAACCCTGACCCTAAACCTAACCCTAAACCAAATAACCCTAACCCTAACCCTAAACCAACTAGCCCTAACACTAACCATAAGCCTAACCTTTACCAAAATAACCCTAACCATAACCCAAACCCAACTAACCCTAACCCTAACCCTAACCCTAACCCTAACCCTAACCCTAACCCTAACCCTAACCCTAACCCTAACCCTAACCCTAACCCTAACCCTAACCCTAACCCTAGCCCAAATAACCCTAACCCTAACCCTAACCCTGACCCTAAACCTAACCCTAAACCAAATAACCCTAACCCTAACCCTAAACCAACTAGCCCTAACACTAACCATAAGCCTAACCTTTACCAAAATAACCCTAACCATAACCCAAACCCAACTAACCATAACCCAAACCCAACTAACCCTAACCCTAACCCTAACCCTAACCCTAACCCTAGCCCAAATAACCCTAACCCTAACCCTAACCCTGACCCTAAACCTAAACCTAAACCAAATAACCCTAACCCTATCCCTAAACCAACTAGCCCTAACACTAACCATAAGCCTAACCTTTACCAAAATAACCCTAACCATTACCCAAACCCAACTAACCATAACCCTAACCCTAACCCTAACCCTAACCCTAACCCTAACCCTAACCCTAGCCCAAATAACCCTAACCCTAACCCTAACCCTGACCCTAAACCTAACCCTAAACCAAATAACCCTAACCCTAACCCTAAACCAAGTAGACCTAACACTAACCATAAGCCTAACCTTTACCAAAATAACCCTAACCCTAACCCTAACCCAACTAACCCTAACCCTAACCCTAACCCTAACCCTAACCCTAACCCTAACCCTAACCCTAGCCCTAATAACCCTAACCCTAACCCTAACCCTGACCCTAAACCTAAACCTAAACCAAATAACCCTAACCCTAACCCTAAACCAACTAGCCCTAACACTAACCATAAGCCTAACCTTTACCAAAATAACCCTATCCATAACCCAAACCCAACTAACCCTAACCCTAACCCTAACCCTAACCCTAACCCTAACCCTAACCCTAGCCCAAATAACCCTAACCATAACCCTAACCCTGACCCTAAACCTAAACCTAAACCAAATAACCCTAACCCTAACCCTAAACCAACTAGCCCTAACACTAACCATAAGCCTAACCTTTACCAAAATAACCCTAACCATAACCCTAACCCAACTAACCCTAACCCTAACCCTAACCCTAACCCTAACCCTAACCCTAACCCTAACCCTAGCCCAAATAACCCTAACCCTAACCCTAACCCTGACCCTAAACCTAACCCTAAACCAAATAACCCTAACCCTAACCCTAAACCAACTAGCCCTAACACTAACCATAAGCCTAACCTTTACCAAAATAACCCTAACCATTACCCAAACCCAACTAACCATAACCCTAACCCTAACCCTAACCCTAACCCTAACCCTAACCCTAACCCTAGCCCAAATAACCCTAACCCTAACCCTAACCCTGACCCTAAACCTAACCCTAAACCAAATAACCCTAACCCTAACCCTAAACCAAGTAGACCTAACACTAACCATAAGCCTAACCTTTACCAAAATAACCCTAACCCTAACCCTAACCCAACTAACCCTAACCCTAACCCTAACCCTAACCCTAACCCTAACCCTAACCCTAACCCTAACCCTAACCCTAGCCCTAATAACCCTAACCCTAACCCTAACCCTGACCCTAAACCTAAACCTAAACCAAATAACCCTAACCCTAACCCTAAACCAACTAGCCCTAACACTAACCATAAGCCTAACCTTTACCAAAATAACCCTATCCATAACCCAAACCCAACTAACCCTAACCCTAACCCTAACCCTAACCCTAACCCTAACCCTAGCCCAAATAACCCTAACCCTAACCCTAACCCTGACCCTAAACCTAAACCTAAACCAAATAACCCTAACCCTAACCCTAAACCAACTAGCCCTAACACTAACCATAAGCCTAACCTTTACCAAAATAACCCTAACCATAACCCTAACCCAACTAACCCTAACCCTAACCCTAACCCTAACCCTAACCCTAACCCTAACCCTAACCCTAGCCCAAATAACCCTAACCCTAACCCTAACCCTGACCCTAAACCTAAACCTAAACCAAATAACCCTAACCCTAACCCTAAACCAACTAGCCCTAACACTAACCATAAGCCTAACCTTTACCAAAATAACCCTAACCATAACCCAAACCCAACTAACCATAACCCTAACCCTAACCCTAACCCTAACCCTAACCCTAACCCTAACCCTAGCCCAAATAACCCTAACCCTAACCCTAACCCTGACCCTAAACCTAACCCTAAACCAAATAACCCTAACCCTAACCCTAAACCAACTAGCCCTAACACTAACCATAAGCCTAACCTTTACCAAAATAACCCTAACCATAACTCAAACCCAACTAACCATAACCCTAACCCTAACCCTAACCCTAACCCTAACCCTAACCCTAACCCTAGCCCAAATAACCCTAACCCTAACCCTAACCCTGACCCTAAACCTAACCCTAAACCAAATAACCCTAACCCTAACCCTAAACCAACTAGCCCTAACACTAACCATAAGCCTAACCTTTACCAAAATAACCCTAACCATAACCCAAACCCAACTAACCATAACCCTAACCCTAACCCTAACCCTAACCCTAACCCTAACCTTAACCCTAACCCTAACCCTAACCCTAACCCTAGCCCAAATAACCCTAAACCCTAACCCTAACCCTGACCATAAACCTAACCCTAAACCAACTAGCCCTAACACTAACCATAAGCCTAACCTTTACCAAAATAACCCTAACCATAACCCTAACCCAACTAACCCTAACCCTAACCCTAACCCTAACCCTAGCCCAAATAACCCTAACCCTAACCCTAACCCTGACCCTAAACCTAACCCTAAACCAAATAACCCTAACCCTAACCCTAAACCAACTAGCCCTAACACTAACCATAAGCCTAACCTTTACCAAAATAACCCTAACCGTAACCCAAACCCAACTAACCCTAACCCTAACCCTAACCCTAACCCTAACCCGAACCCTAGCCCAAATAACCCTAACCCTAACCCTAACCCTGACCCTAAACCTAACCCTAAACCAAATAACCCTAACCCTAACCCTAAACCAACTAGCCCTAACACTAACCATAAGCCTAACCTTTACCAAAATAACCCTAACCCTAACCCTAACCCTAACCCTAACCCTAACCCTAACCCTAACCCTAACGCTAACCCTAACCCTAGCCCAAATAACCCTAACCCTAACCCTAACCCTGACCCTAAACCTAACCCTAAACCAAATAACCCTAACCCTAACCCTAAACCAACTAGCCCTAACACTAACCATAAGCCTAACCTTTACCAAAATAACCCTAACCATAACCCAAACCCAACTAACCATAACCCTAACCCTAACCCTAACCCTAACCCTAACCCTAGCCCAAATAACCCTAACCCTAACCCTAACCCTGACCCTAAACCTAAACCTAAACCAAATAACCCTAACCCTAACCCTAAACCAACTAGCCCTAACACTAACCATAAGCCTAACCTTTACCAAAATAACCCTAACCATTACCCAAACCCAACTAACCATAACCCTAACCCTAACCCGAACCCTAACCCTAGCCCAAATAACCCTAACCCTAACCCTAACCCTGACCCTAAACCTAACCCTAAACCAAATAACCCTAACCCTAACCCTAAACCAACTAGCCCTAACACTAACCATAAGCCTAACCTTTACCAAAATAACCCTAACCATAACCCAAACCCAACTAACCCTAACCCTAACGCTAACCCTAACCCTAGCCCAAATAACCCTAACCCTAACCCTAACCCTGACCCTAAACCTAACCCTAAACCAAATAACCCTAACCCTAACCCTAAACCAACTAGCCCTAACACTAACCATAAGCCTAACCTTTACCAAAATAACCCTAACCATAACCCAAACCCAACTAACCATAACCCTAACCCTAACCCTAACCATAACCCTAACCCTAACCTTAACCCTAACCCTGACCCTAACCCTAACCCTAGCCCAAATAACCCTAAACCCTAACCCTAACCCTGACCCTAAACCTAACCCTAAACCAACTAGCCCTAACACTAACCATAAGCCTAACCTTTACCAAAATAACCCTAACCATAACCCTAACCCAACTAACCCTAACCCTAACCCTAACCCTAACCCTAACCCTAGCCCAAATAACCCTAACCCTAACCCTAACCCTGACCCTAAACCTAACCCTAAACCAAATAACCCTAACCCTAACCCTAAACCAACTAGCCCTAACACTAACCATAAGCCTAACCTTTACCAAAATAACCCTAACCGTAACCCAAACCCAACTAACCCTAACCCTAACCCTAACCCTAACCCGAACCCTAGCCCAAATAACCCTAACCCTAACCCTAACCCTGACCCTAAACCTAACCCTAAACCAAATAACCCTAACCCTAACCCTAAACCAACTAGCCCTAACACTAACCATAAGCCTAACCTTTACCAAAATAACCCTAACCCTAACCCTAACCCTAACCCTAACCCTAACCCTAACCCTAACCCTAACCCTAACCCTAACCCTAGCCCAAATAACCCTAACCCTAACCCTAACCCTGACCCTAAACCTAAACCTAAACCAAATAACCCTAACCCTAACCCTAAACCAACTAGCCCTAACACTAACCATAAGCCTAACCTTTACCAAAATAACCCTAACCATAACCCAAACCCAACTAACCATAACCCTAACCCTAACCCTAACCCTAACCCTAACCCTAGCCCAAATAACCCTAACCCTAACCCTAACCCTGACCCTAAACCTAAACCTAAACCAAATAACCCTAACCCTAACCCTAAACCAACTAGCCCTAACACTAACCATAAGCCTAACCTTTACCAAAATAACCCTAACCATTACCCAAACCCAACTAACCATAACCCTAACCCTAACCCGAACCCTAACCCTAGCCCAAATAACCCTAACCCTAACCCTAACCCTGACCCTAAACCTAACCCTAAACCAAATAACCCTAACCCTAACCCTAAACCAACTAGCCCTAACACTAACCATAAGCCTAACCTTTACCAAAATAACCCTAACCCTTACCCAAACCCAACTAACCCTAACCCTAACCCTAACCCTAACCCTAACCCTAACCCTAACCCTAACCCTAGCCCAAATAACCCTAACCCTAACCCTAACCCTGACCCTAAACCTAACCCTAAACCAAATAACCCTAACCCTAACCCTAAACCAACTAGCCCTAACACTAACCATAAGCCTAACCTTTACCAAAATAACCCTAACCATAACCCAAACCCAACTAACCATAACCCTAACCCTAACCCTAACCCTAACCCTAACCCTAACCCTAACCCTAACCCTAACCCTAACCCTAGCCCAAATAACCCTAACCCTAACCCTAACCCTGACCCTAAACCTAACCCTAAACCAAATAACCCTAACCCTAACCCTAAACCAACTAGCCCTAACACTAACCATAAGCCTAACCTTTACCAAAATAACCCTAACCATAACCCAAACCCAACTAACCATAACCCAAACCCAACTAACCCTAACCCTAACCCTAACCCTAACCCTAACCCTAGCCCAAATAACCCTAACCCTAACCCTAACCCTGACCCTAAACCTAAACCTAAACCAAATAACCCTAACCCTAACCCTAAACCAACTAGCCCTAACACTAACCATAAGCCTAACCTTTACCAAAATAACCCTAACCATTACCCAAACCCAACTAACCATAACCCTAACCCTAACCCTAACCCTAACCCTAACCCTAACCCTAACCCTAGCCCAAATAACCCTAACCCTAACCCTAACCCTGACCCTAAACCTAACCCTAAACCAAATAACCCTAACCCTAACCCTAAACCAAGTAGACCTAACACTAACCATAAGCCTAACCTTTACCAAAATAACCCTAACCCTAACCCTAACCCAACTAACCCTAACCCTAACCCTAACCCTAACCCTAACCCTAACCCTAACCCTAACCCTAACCCTAGCCCTAATAACCCTAACCCTAACCCTAACCCTGACCCTAAACCTAAACCTAAACCAAATAACCCTAACCCTAACCCTAAACCAACTAGCCCTAACACTAACCATAAGCCTAACCTTTACCAAAATAACCCTATCCATAACCCAAACCCAACTAACCCTAACCCTAACCCTAACCCTAACCCTAACCCTAACCCTAACCCTAGCCCAAATAACCCTAACCATAACCCTAACCCTGACCCTAAACCTAAACCTAAACCAAATAACCCTAACCCTAACCCTAAACCAACTAGCCCTAACACTAACCATAAGCCTAACCTTTACCAAAATAACCCTAACCATAACCCTAACCCAACTAACCCTAACCCTAACCCTAACCCTAACCCTAACCCTAACCCTAACCCTAGCCCAAATAACCCTAACCCTAACCCTAACCCTGACCCTAAACCTAACCCTAAACCAAATAACCCTAACCCTAACCCTAAACCAACTAGCCCTAACACTAACCATAAGCCTAACCTTTACCAAAATAACCCTAACCATTACCCAAACCCAACTAACCATAACCCTAACCCTAACCCTAACCCTAACCCTAACCCTAACCCTAACCCTAACCCTAGCCCAAATAACCCTAACCCTAACCCTAACCCTGACCCTAAACCTAACCCTAAACCAAATAACCCTAACCCTAACCCTAAACCAAGTAGACCTAACACTAACCATAAGCCTAACCTTTACCAAAATAACCCTAACCCTAACCCTAACCCAACTAACCCTAACCCTAACCCTAACCCTAACCCTAACCCTAACCCTAACCCTAACCCTAACCCTAACCCTAGCCCTAATAACCCTAACCCTAACCCTAACCCTGACCCTAAACCTAAACCTAAACCAAATAACCCTAACCCTAACCCTAAACCAACTAGCCCTAACACTAACCATAAGCCTAACCTTTACCAAAATAACCCTATCCATAACCCAAACCCAACTAACCCTAACCCTAACCCTAACCCTAACCCTAACCCTAACCCTAGCCCAAATAACCCTAACCCTAACCCTAACCCTGACCCTAAACCTAAACCTAAACCAAATAACCCTAACCCTAACCCTAAACCAACTAGCCCTAACACTAACCATAAGCCTAACCTTTACCAAAATAACCCTAACCATAACCCTAACCCAACTAACCCTAACCCTAACCCTAACCCTAACCCTAACCCTAACCCTAACCCTAACCCTAGCCCAAATAACCCTAACCCTAACCCTAACCCTGACCCTAAACCTAAACCTAAACCAAATAACCCTAACCCTAACCCTAAACCAACTAGCCCTAACACTAACCATAAGCCTAACCTTTACCAAAATAACCCTAACCATAACCCAAACCCAACTAACCATAACCCTAACCCTAACCCTAACCCTAACCCTAACCCTAACCCTAACCCTAGCCCAAATAACCCTAACCCTAACCCTAACCCTGACCCTAAACCTAACCCTAAACCAAATAACCCTAACCCTAACCCTAAACCAACTAGCCCTAACACTAACCATAAGCCTAACCTTTACCAAAATAACCCTAACCATAACTCAAACCCAACTAACCATAACCCTAACCCTAACCCTAACCCTAACCCTAACCCTAACCCTAACCCTAGCCCAAATAACCCTAACCCTAACCCTAACCCTGACCCTAAACCTAACCCTAAACCAAATAACCCTAACCCTAACCCTAAACCAACTAGCCCTAACACTAACCATAAGCCTAACCTTTACCAAAATAACCCTAACCATAACCCAAACCCAACTAACCATAACCCTAACCCTAACCCTAACCCTAACCCTAACCCTAACCTTAACCCTAACCCTAACCCTAACCCTAACCCTAGCCCAAATAACCCTAAACCCTAACCCTAACCCTGACCATAAACCTAACCCTAAACCAACTAGCCCTAACACTAACCATAAGCCTAACCTTTACCAAAATAACCCTAACCATAACCCTAACCCAACTAACCCTAACCCTAACCCTAACCCTAACCCTAACCCTAGCCCAAATAACCCTAACCCTAACCCTAACCCTGACCCTAAACCTAACCCTAAACCAAATAACCCTAACCCTAACCCTAAACCAACTAGCCCTAACACTAACCATAAGCCTAACCTTTACCAAAATAACCCTAACCGTAACCCAAACCCAACTAACCCTAACCCTAACCCTAACCCTAACCCTAACCCGAACCCTAGCCCAAATAACCCTAACCCTAACCCTAACCCTGACCCTAAACCTAACCCTAAACCAAATAACCCTAACCCTAACCCTAAACCAACTAGCCCTAACACTAACCATAAGCCTAACCTTTACCAAAATAACCCTAACCCTAACCCTAACCCTAACCCTAACCCTAACCCTAACCCTAACCCTAACGCTAACCCTAACCCTAGCCCAAATAACCCTAACCCTAACCCTAACCCTGACCCTAAACCTAACCCTAAACCAAATAACCCTAACCCTAACCCTAAACCAACTAGCCCTAACACTAACCATAAGCCTAACCTTTACCAAAATAACCCTAACCATAACCCAAACCCAACTAACCATAACCCTAACCCTAACCCTAACCCTAACCCTAACCCTAGCCCAAATAACCCTAACCCTAACCCTAACCCTGACCCTAAACCTAAACCTAAACCAAATAACCCTAACCCTAACCCTAAACCAACTAGCCCTAACACTAACCATAAGCCTAACCTTTACCAAAATAACCCTAACCATTACCCAAACCCAACTAACCATAACCCTAACCCTAACCCGAACCCTAACCCTAGCCCAAATAACCCTAACCCTAACCCTAACCCTGACCCTAAACCTAACCCTAAACCAAATAACCCTAACCCTAACCCTAAACCAAGTAGACCTAACACTAACCATAAGCCTAACCTTTACCAAAATAACCCTAACCCTTACCCAAACCCAACTAACCCTAACCCTAACCCTAACCCTAACCCTAACCCTAACCCTAACCCTAACCCTAACCCTAACCCTAGCCCAAATAACCCTAACCCTAACCCTAACCCTGACCCTAAACCTAACCCTAAACCAAATAACCCTAACCCTAACCCTAAACCAACTAGCCCTAACACTAACCATAAGCCTAACCTTTACCAAAATAACCCTAACCCTTACCCAAACCCAACTAACCCTAACCCTAACCCTAACCCTAACCCTAACCCTAACCCTAACCCTAACCCTAACCCTAGCCCAAATAACCCTAACCCTAACCCTAACCCTGACCCTAAACCTAACCCTAAACCAAATAACCCTAACCCTAACCCTAAACCAACTAGCCCTAACACTAACCATAAGCCTAACCTTTACCAAAATAACCCTAACCATAACCCAAACCCAACTAACCATAACCCTAACCCTAACCCTAACCCTAACCCTAACCCTAACCCTAGCCCAAATAACCCTAACCCTAACCCTAACCCTGACCCTAAACCTAACCCTAAACCAAATAACCCTAACCCTAACCCTAAACCAACTAGCCCTAACACTAACCATAAGCCTAACCTTTACCAAAATAACCCTAACCATAACCCTAACCCAACTAACCCTAACCCTAACCCTAACCCTAACCCTAGCCAAAATAACCCTAACCCTAACCCTAACCCTGACCCTAAACCTAACCCTAAACCAAATAACCCTAACCCTAACCCTAAACCAACTAGCCCTAACACTAACCATAAGCCTAACCTTTACCAAAATAACCCTAACCATAACCCAAACCCAACTAACCATAACCCTAACCCTAACCCTAACCCTAACCCGAACCCTAGCCCAAATAACCCTAACCCTAACCCTAACCCTGACCCTAAACCTAACCCTAAACCAAATAACCCTAACCCTAACCCTAAACCAACTAGCCCTAACACTAACCATAAGCCTAACCTTTACCAAAATAACCCTAACCATAGCCCTAACCCAACTAACCATAACCCTAACCCTAACCCTAACCCTAACCCTAACCCTAACCCTAACCCTAACCCTAACCCTAACCCTAACCCTAACCCTAAACCAAATAACCCTAACCCTAACCCTAAACCAACTAGCCCTAACACTAACCATAAGCCTAACCTTTACCAAAATAACCCTAACCCTTACCCAAACCCAACTAACCCTAACCCTAACCCTAACCCTAACCCTAACCCTAACCCTAACCCTAGCCCAAATAACCCTAACCCTAACCCTAACCCTGACCCTAAACCTAACCCTAAACCAAATAACCCTAACCCTAACCCTAAACCAACTAGCCCTAACACTAACCATAAGCCTAACCTTTACCAAAATAACCCTAACTATAACCCTAACCCAACTAACCCTAACCCTAACCCTAACCCTAACCCTAGCCCAAATAACCCTAACCCTAACCCTAACCCTGACCCTAAACCTAACCCTAAACCAAATAACCCTAACCCTAACCCTAAACCAACTAGCCCTAACACTAACCATAAGCCTAACCTTTACCAAAATAACCCTAACCATAACCCAAACCCAACTAACCATAACCATAACCCTAACCCTAACCCTAACCCTAACCCTAGCCCAAATAACCCTAACCCTAACCCTAACCCTGACCCTAAACCTAACCCTAAACCAAATAACCCTAACCCTAACCCTAAACCAACTAGCCCTAACACTAACCATAAGCCTAACCTTTACCAAAATAACCCTAACCATAACCCTAACCCAACTAACCCTAACCCTAACCCTAACCCTAACCCTAACCCTAACCCTAGCCCAAATAACCCTAACCCTAACCCTAACCCTGACCCTAAACCTAAACCTAAACCAAATAACCCTAACCCTAACCCTAAACCAACTAGCCCTAACACTAACCATAACCCTAACCTTTACCAAAATAACCCTAACCCTTACCCAAACCCAACTAACCATAACCCTGACCCTAAACCTAACCCTAAACCAAATAACCCTAACCCTAGCCCAAATAACCCTAACCCTAACCCTAACCCTGACCCTAAACCTAACCCTAAACCAAATAACCCTAACCCTAACCCTAAACCAACTAGCCCTAACACTAACCATAAGCCTAACCTTTACCAAAATAACCCTAACCATAACCCAAACCCAACTAACCATAACCCTAACCCTAACCCTAACCCTAACCCTAAACCTAACCCTAAACCAAATAACCCTAACCCTAACCCTAAACCAACTAGCCCTAACACTAACCATAAGCCTAACCTTTACCAAAATAACCCTAACCATAACCCAAACCCAACTAACCATAACCCTAACCCTAACCCTAACCCTAACCCTAACCCTAACCCTAACCCTAACCCTAACCCTAACCCTAACCCTAACCCTAACCCTAGCCTAAATAACCCTAACCCTAACCCTAACCCTGACCCTAAACCTAAACCTAAACCAAATAACCCTAACCCTAACCCTAAACCAACTAGCCCTAACACTAACCATAAGCCTAACCTTTACCAAAATAACCCTAACCATAACCCAAACCCAACTAACCCTAACCCTAACCCTAACCCTAACCCTAACCCTAACCCTAACCCTAACCCTAACCCTAACCCTAAACCAAATAACCCTAACCCTAACCCTAACCCGGACCCTAAACCTAAACCTAAACCAAATAACCCTAACCCTAACCCTAAACCAACTAGCCCTAACACTAACCATAAGCCTAACCTTTACCAAAATAACACTAACCATAACCCTAACCCAACTAACCCTAACCCTAACCCTAACCCTAACCCTAACCCTAACCCTAACCCTAACCCTAACCCTAGCCCAAATAACCCTAACCCTAACCCTAACCCTGACCCTAAACCTAAACCTAAACCAAATAACCCTAACCCTAACCCTAAACCAACTAGCCCTAACACTAACCATAAGCCTAACCTTTACCAAAATAACCCTAACCATAACCCAAACCCAACTAACCATAACCCTAACCCTAACCCTAACCCTAACCCTAACCCTAGCCCAAATAACCCTAACCCTAACCCTAACCCTGACCCTAAACCTAACCCTAAACCAAATAACCCTAACCCTAACCCTAAACCAACTAGCCCTAACACTAACCATAAGCCTAACCTTTACCAAAATAACCCTAACCATAACCCAAACCCAACTAACCATAACCCTAACCCTAACCCTAACCCTAACCCTAGCCCAAATAACCCTAACCCTAACCCTGACCCTAAACCTAACCCTAAACCAAATAACCCTAACCCTAACCCTAAACCAACTAGCCCTAACACTAACCATAAGCCTAACCTTTACCAAAATAACCCTAACCATAACCCAAACCCAACTAACCATAACCCTAACCCTAACCCTAACCCTAACCCGAACCCTAGCCCAAATAACCCTAACCCTAACCCTAACCCTAACCCTAACCCTAGCCCAAATAACCCTAAACCCTAACCCTAACCCTGACCCTAAACCTAACCCTAAACCAACTAGCCCTAACACTAACCATAAGCCTAACCTTTACCAAAATAACCCTAACCATAACCCTAACCCAACTAACCCTAACCCTAACCCTAACCCTAACCCTAGCCCAAATAACCCTAACCCTAACCCTAACCCTAACCCTGACCCTAAACCTAACCCTAAACCAAATAACCCTAACCCTAACCCTAAACCAACTAGCCCTAACACTAACCATAAGCCTAACCTTTACCAAAATAACCCTAACCATAACCCAAACCCAACTAATCATAACCCTAACCCTAACCCTAACCCTAACCCTCACCCTAGCCCAAATAACCCTAACCCTAACCCTAACCCTGACCCTAAACCTAACCCTAAACCAAATAACCCTAACCCTAACCCTAAACCAACTAGCCCTAACACTAACCATAAGCCTAACCTTTACCAAAATAACCCTAACCATAACCCTAACCCAACTAACCATAACCCTAACCCTAACCCTAACCCTAACCCTAACCCTAGCCCAAATAACCCTAACCCTAACCCTAACCCTGACCCTAAACCTAAACCTAAACCAAATAACCCTAACCCTAACCCTAAACCAACTAGCCCTAACACTAACCATAAGCCTAACCTTTACCAAAATAACCCTAACCATAACCCAAACCCAACTAACCCTAACCCTAACCCTAACCCTAACCCTAACCCTAACCCTAACCCTACCCCAAATAACCCTAACCCTAACCCTAACCCTGACCCTAAACCTAACCCTAAACCAAATAACCCTAACCCTAACCCTAAACCAACTAGCCCTAACACTAACCCTAAGCCTAACCTTTACCAAAATAACCCTAACTATAACCCTAACCCAACTAAACCTAACCCTAACCCTAACCCTAACCCTAACCCTAGCCCAAATAACCCTAACCCTAACCCTAACCCTGACCCTAAACCTAACCCTAAACCAAATAACCCTAACCCTAACCCTAAACCAACTAGCCCTAACACTAACCATAAGCCTAACCTTTACCAAAATAACCCTAACCATAACCCAAACCCAACTAACCATAACCATAACCCTAACCCTAACCCTAACCCTAACCCTAACCCTAGCCCAAATAACCCTAACCCTAACCCTAACCCTGACCCTAAACCTAACCCTAAACCAAATAACCCTAACCCTAACCCTAAACCAACTAGCCCTAACACTAACCATAAGCCTAACCTTTACCAAAATAATCCTAACTATAACCCTAACCCAACTAACCCTAACCCTAACCCTAACCCTAACCCTAACCCTAGCCCAAATAACCCTAATCCTAACCCTAACCCTGACCCTAAACCTAACCCTAAACCAAATAACCCTAACCCTAACCCTAAACCAACTAGCCCTAACACTAACCATAAGCCTAACCTTTACCAAAATAACCCTAACCATAACCCAAACCAAACTAACCATAACCATAACCCTAACCCTAACCCTAACCCTCACCCTACCCAAATAACCCTAACCCTAACCCTAACCCTGACCCTAAACCTAACCCTAAACCAAATAACCCTACCCCTAACCCTAAACCAACTAGCCCTAACACTAACCATAAGCCTAACCTTTACCAAAATAACCCTAACCATAACCCTAACCCAACTAACCCTAACCCTAACCCTAACCCTAACCCTAACCCTAACCCTAGCCCAAATAACCCTAACCCTAACCCTAACCCTGACCCTAAACCTAACCCTAAACCAAATAACCCTAACCCTAACCCTAAACCAACTAGCCCTAACACTAACCATAAGCCTAACCTTTACCAAAATAACCCTAACCATTACCCAAACCCAACTAAACATAACCCTAACCCTAACCCTAACCCTAACCCTAACCCTAACCCTAACCCTAACCCTAGCCCAAATAACCCTAACCCTATCCCTAACCCTGACCCTAAACCTAACCCTAAACCAAATAACCCTAACCCTAACCCTAAACCAACTAGCCCTAACACTAACCATAAGCCTAACCTTTACCAAAATAACCCTAACCATAACCCAAACCCAACTAACCATAACCCTAACCCTAACCCTAACCCTAACCCTAACCCTAACCCTAACCCTAACCCTAACCCTAGCCCAAATAACCCTAACCCTAACCCTAACCCTGACCCTAAACCTAACCCTAAACCAAATAACCCTAACCCTAACCCTAAACCAACTAGCCCTAACACTAACCATAAGCCTAACCTTTACCAAAATAACCCTAACCATAACCCAAACCCAACTAACCATAACCCTAACCCTAACCCTAACCCTAACCCTAACCCTAACCCTAACCCTAGCCCAAATAACCCTAACCCTAACCCTAACCCTGACCCTAAACCTAAACCTAAACCAAATAACCCTAACCCTAACCCTAAACCAACTAGCCCTAACACTAACCATAAGCCTAACCTTTACCAAAATAACCCTATCCATAACCCAAACCCAACTAACCCTAACCCTAACCCTAACCCTAACCCTAACCCTAGCCCAAATAACCCTAACCCTAACCCTGACCCTAAACCTAAACCTAAACCAAATAACCCTAACCCTAACCCTAAACCAACTAGCCCTAACACTAACCATAAGCCTAACCTTTACCAAAATAACCCTAACCATAACCCTAACCCAACTAACCCTAACCCTAACCCTAACCCTAACCCTAACCCTAACCCTAACCCTAACCCTAGCCCAAATAACCCTAACCCTAACCCTAACCCTGACCCTAAACCTAAACCTAAACCAAATAACCCTAACCCTAACCCTAAACCAACTAGCCCTAACACTAACCATAAGCCTAACCTTTACCAAAATAACCCTAACCATAACCCAAACCCAACTAACCATAACCCTAACCCTAACCCTAACCCTAACCCTAGCCCAAATAACCCTAACCCTAACCCTAACCCTGACCCTAAACCTAACCCTAAACCAAATAACCCTAACCCTAACCCTAAACCAACTAGCCCTAACACTAACCATAAGCCTAACCTTTACCAAAATAACCCTAACCATAACCCAAACCCAACTAACCATAACCCTAACCCTAACCCTAACCCTAACCCTAACCCTAGCCCAAATAACCCTAACCCTAACCCTAACCCTGACCCTAAACCTAACCCTAAACCAAATAACCCTAACCCTAACCCTAAACCAACTAGCCCTAACACTAACCATAAGCCTAACCTTTACCAAAATAACCCTAACCATAACCCAAACCCAACTAACCATAACCCTAACCCTAACCCTAACCCTAACCCTAGCCCAAATAACCCTAACCCTAACCCTAACCCTGACCCTAAACCTAACCCTAAACCAAATAACCCTAACCCTAACCCTAAACCAACTAGCCCTAACACTAACCATAAGCCTAACCTTTACCAAAATAACCCTAACCATAACCCAAACCCAACTAACCATAACCCTAACCCTAACCCTAACCCTAACCCTAACCCTAACCCTAACATTAACCCTAACCCTAACCCTAACCCTAACCCTAACCCTAACCCTAACCCTAGCCCAAATAACCCTAACCCTAACCCTATCCCTGACCCTAAACCTAACCCTAAACCAAATAACCCTAACCCTAACCCTAAACCAACTAACCCTAACACTAACCATAAGCCTAACCTTTACCAAAATAACCCTAACCATAACCCAAACCCAACTAACCATAACCCTAACCCTAACCCTAACCCTAACCCGAACCCTAGCCCAAATAACCCTAACCCTAACCCTAACCCTGACCCTAACCCTAACCCTAAACCAAATAACCCTAACCCTAACCCTAAACCAACTAGCCCTAACACTAACCATAAGCCTAACCTTTACCAAAATAACCCTAACCATAACCCTAACCCAACTAACCATAACCCTAACCCTAACCCTAACCCTAACCCTAACCCTAACCCTAACCCTAACCCTAGCCCAAATAACCCTAACCCTAACCCTAACCCTGACCCTAAACCTAAACCTAAACCAAATAACCCTAACCCTAACCCTAAACCAACTAGCCCTAACACTAACCATAAGCCTAACCTTTACCAAAATAACCCTAACCATTACCCAAACCCAACTAACCATAACCCTAACCCTAACCCTAACCCTAACCCTAACCCTAACCCTAGCCCAAATAACCCTAACCCTAACCCTAACCCTGACCCTAAACCTAACCCTAAACCAAATAAGCCTAACCCTAACCCTAAACCAACTAGCCCTAACACTAACCATAAGCCTAACCTTTACCAAAATAACCCTAACCATAACCCAAACCCAACTAACCATAACCCTAACCCTAACCCTAACCCTAACCCTAACCCTAACCCTAGCCCAAATAACCCTAACCCTAACCCTAACCCTGACCCTAAACCTAACCCTAAACCAAATAACCCTAACCCTAACCCTAAACCAACTAGCCCTAACACTAACCATAAGCCTAACCTTTACCAAAATAACCCTAACCATAACCCAAACCCAACTAACCATAACCCTAACCCTAACCCTAACCCTAACCCGAACCCTAGCCCAAATAACCCTAACCCTAACCCTAACCCTAACCCTAACCCTAACCCTAGCCCAAATAACCCTAACCCTAACCCTAACCCTGACCCTAAACCTAAACCTAAACCAAATAACCCTAACCCTAACCCTAAACCAACTAGCCCTAACACTAACCATAAGCCTAACCTTTACCAAAATAACCCTAACCATTACCCAAACCCAACTAACCATAACCCTAACCCTAACCCTAACCCTAACCCTAACCCTAGCCCAAATAACCCTAACCCTAACCCTAACCCTGACCCTAAACCTAACCCTAAACCAAATAACCCTAACCCTAACCCTAAACCAACTAGCCCTAACACTAACCATAAGCCTAACCTTTACCAAAATAACCCTAACCATAACCCAAACCCAACTAACCATAACCCTAACCCTAACCCTAACCCTAACCCTAACCCTAACCCTAACCCTAACCCTAACCCTAACCCTAACCCTAACCCTAAACCAAATAACCCTAACCCTAACCCTAACCCGGACCCTAAACCTAAACCTAAACCAAATAACCCTAACCCTAACCCTAAACCAACTAGCCCTAACACTAACCATAAGCCTAACCTTTACCAAAATAACACTAACCATAACCCTAACCCAACTAACCCTAACCCTAACCCTAACCCTAACCCTAACCCTAACCCTAACCCTAACCCTAACCCTAGCCCAAATAACCCTAACCCTAACCCTAACCCTGACCCTAAACCTAAACCTAAACCAAATAACCCTAACCCTAACCCTAAACCAACTAGCCCTAACACTAACCATAAGCCTAACCTTTACCAAAATAACCCTAACCATAACCCAAACCCAACTAACCATAACCCTAACCCTAACCCTAACCCTAACCCTAACCCTAGCCCAAATAACCCTAACCCTAACCCTAACCCTGACCCTAAACCTAACCCTAAACCAAATAACCCTAACCCTAACCCTAAACCAACTAGCCCTAACACTAACCATAAGCCTAACCTTTACCAAAATAACCCTAACCATAACCCAAACCCAACTAACCATAACCCTAACCCTAACCCTAACCCTAACCCTAGCCCAAATAACCCTAACCCTAACCCTGACCCTAAACCTAACCCTAAACCAAATAACCCTAACCCTAACCCTAAACCAACTAGCCCTAACACTAACCATAAGCCTAACCTTTACCAAAATAACCCTAACCATAACCCAAACCCAACTAACCATAACCCTAACCCTAACCCTAACCCTAACCCGAACCCTAGCCCAAATAACCCTAACCCTAACCCTAACCCTAACCCTAACCCTAGCCCAAATAACCCTAAACCCTAACCCTAACCCTGACCCTAAACCTAACCCTAAACCAACTAGCCCTAACACTAACCATAAGCCTAACCTTTACCAAAATAACCCTAACCATAACCCTAACCCAACTAACCCTAACCCTAACCCTAACCCTAACCCTAGCCCAAATAACCCTAACCCTAACCCTAACCCTAACCCTGACCCTAAACCTAACCCTAAACCAAATAACCCTAACCCTAACCCTAAACCAACTAGCCCTAACACTAACCATAAGCCTAACCTTTACCAAAATAACCCTAACCATAACCCAAACCCAACTAATCATAACCCTAACCCTAACCCTAACCCTAACCCTCACCCTAGCCCAAATAACCCTAACCCTAACCCTAACCCTGACCCTAAACCTAACCCTAAACCAAATAACCCTAACCCTAACCCTAAACCAACTAGCCCTAACACTAACCATAAGCCTAACCTTTACCAAAATAACCCTAACCATAACCCTAACCCAACTAACCATAACCCTAACCCTAACCCTAACCCTAACCCTAACCCTAGCCCAAATAACCCTAACCCTAACCCTAACCCTGACCCTAAACCTAAACCTAAACCAAATAACCCTAACCCTAACCCTAAACCAACTAGCCCTAACACTAACCATAAGCCTAACCTTTACCAAAATAACCCTAACCATAACCCAAACCCAACTAACCCTAACCCTAACCCTAACCCTAACCCTAACCCTAACCCTAACCCTAACCCTACCCCAAATAACCCTAACCCTAACCCTAACCCTGACCCTAAACCTAACCCTAAACCAAATAACCCTAACCCTAACCCTAAACCAACTAGCCCTAACACTAACCCTAAGCCTAACCTTTACCAAAATAACCCTAACTATAACCCTAACCCAACTAAACCTAACCCTAACCCTAACCCTAACCCTAACCCTAGCCCAAATAACCCTAACCCTAACCCTAACCCTGACCCTAAACCTAACCCTAAACCAAATAACCCTAACCCTAACCCTAAACCAACTAGCCCTAACACTAACCATAAGCCTAACCTTTACCAAAATAACCCTAACCATAACCCAAACCCAACTAACCATAACCATAACCCTAACCCTAACCCTAACCCTAACCCTAACCCTAACCCTAGCCCAAATAACCCTAACCCTAACCCTAACCCTGACCCTAAACCTAACCCTAAACCAAATAACCCTAACCCTAACCCTAAACCAACTAGCCCTAACACTAACCATAAGCCTAACCTTTACCAAAATAATCCTAACTATAACCCTAACCCAACTAACCCTAACCCTAACCCTAACCCTAACCCTAACCCTAGCCCAAATAACCCTAATCCTAACCCTAACCCTGACCCTAAACCTAACCCTAAACCAAATAACCCTAACCCTAACCCTAAACCAACTAGCCCTAACACTAACCATAAGCCTAACCTTTACCAAAATAACCCTAACCATAACCCAAACCAAACTAACCATAACCATAACCCTAACCCTAACCCTAACCCTCACCCTACCCAAATAACCCTAACCCTAACCCTAACCCTGACCCTAAACCTAACCCTAAACCAAATAACCCTAACCCTAACCCTAAACCAACTAGCCCTAACACTAACCATAAGCCTAACCTTTACCAAAATAACCCTAACCATAACCCTAACCCAACTAACCCTAACCCTAACCCTAACCCTAACCCTAACCCTAACCCTAGCCCAAATAACCCTAACCCTAACCCTAACCCTGACCCTAAACCTAACCCTAAACCAAATAACCCTAACCCTAACCCTAAACCAACTAGCCCTAACACTAACCATAAGCCTAACCTTTACCAAAATAACCCTAACCATAACCCAAACCCAACTAACCATAACCCTAACCCTAACCCTAACCCTAACCCTAACCCTAGCCCAAATAACCCTAACCCTAACCCTAACCCTGACCCTAAACCTAACCCTAAACCAAATAACCCTAACCCTAACCCTAAACCAACTAGCCCTAACACTAACCATAAGCCTAACCTTTACCAAAATAACCCTAACCATAACCCAAACCCAACTAACCATAACCCTAACCCTAACCCTAACCCTAACCCTAGCCCAAATAACCCTAACCCTAACCCTGACCCTAAACCTAACCCTAAACCAAATAACCCTAACCCTAACCCTAAACCAACTAGCCCTAACACTAACCATAAGCCTAACCTTTACCAAAATAACCCTAACCATAACCCAAACCCAACTAACCATAACCCTAACCCTAACCCTAACCCTAACCCGAACCCTAGCCCAAATAACCCTAACCCTAACCCTAACCCTAACCCTAACCCTAGCCCAAATAACCCTAAACCCTAACCCTAACCCTGACCCTAAACCTAACCCTAAACCAACTAGCCCTAACACTAACCATAAGCCTAACCTTTACCAAAATAACCCTAACCATAACCCTAACCCAACTAACCCTAACCCTAACCCTAACCCTAACCCTAGCCCAAATAACCCTAACCCTAACCCTAACCCTAACCCTGACCCTAAACCTAACCCTAAACCAAATAACCCTAACCCTAACCCTAAACCAACTAGCCCTAACACTAACCATAAGCCTAACCTTTACCAAAATAACCCTAACCATAACCCAAACCCAACTAATCATAACCCTAACCCTAACCCTAACCCTAACCCTCACCCTAGCCCAAATAACCCTAACCCTAACCCTAACCCTGACCCTAAACCTAACCCTAAACCAAATAACCCTAACCCTAACCCTAAACCAACTAGCCCTAACACTAACCATAAGCCTAACCTTTACCAAAATAACCCTAACCATAACCCTAACCCAACTAACCATAACCCTAACCCTAACCCTAACCCTAACCCTAACCCTAGCCCAAATAACCCTAACCCTAACCCTAACCCTGACCCTAAACCTAAACCTAAACCAAATAACCCTAACCCTAACCCTAAACCAACTAGCCCTAACACTAACCATAAGCCTAACCTTTACCAAAATAACCCTAACCATAACCCAAACCCAACTAACCCTAACCCTAACCCTAACCCTAACCCTAACCCTAACCCTAACCCTAACCCTACCCCAAATAACCCTAACCCTAACCCTAACCCTGACCCTAAACCTAACCCTAAACCAAATAACCCTAACCCTAACCCTAAACCAACTAGCCCTAACACTAACCCTAAGCCTAACCTTTACCAAAATAACCCTAACTATAACCCTAACCCAACTAAACCTAACCCTAACCCTAACCCTAACCCTAACCCTAGCCCAAATAACCCTAACCCTAACCCTAACCCTGACCCTAAACCTAACCCTAAACCAAATAACCCTAACCCTAACCCTAAACCAACTAGCCCTAACACTAACCATAAGCCTAACCTTTACCAAAATAACCCTAACCATAACCCAAACCCAACTAACCATAACCATAACCCTAACCCTAACCCTAACCCTAACCCTAACCCTAACCCTAGCCCAAATAACCCTAACCCTAACCCTAACCCTGACCCTAAACCTAACCCTAAACCAAATAACCCTAACCCTAACCCTAAACCAACTAGCCCTAACACTAACCATAAGCCTAACCTTTACCAAAATAATCCTAACTATAACCCTAACCCAACTAACCCTAACCCTAACCCTAACCCTAACCCTAACCCTAGCCCAAATAACCCTAATCCTAACCCTAACCCTGACCCTAAACCTAACCCTAAACCAAATAACCCTAACCCTAACCCTAAACCAACTAGCCCTAACACTAACCATAAGCCTAACCTTTACCAAAATAACCCTAACCATAACCCAAACCAAACTAACCATAACCATAACCCTAACCCTAACCCTAACCCTCACCCTACCCAAATAACCCTAACCCTAACCCTAACCCTGACCCTAAACCTAACCCTAAACCAAATAACCCTAACCCTAACCCTAAACCAACTAGCCCTAACACTAACCATAAGCCTAACCTTTACCAAAATAACCCTAACCATAACCCTAACCCAACTAACCCTAACCCTAACCCTAACCCTAACCCTAACCCTAACCCTAGCCCAAATAACCCTAACCCTAACCCTAACCCTGACCCTAAACCTAACCCTAAACCAAATAACCCTAACCCTAACCCTAAACCAACTAGCCCTAACACTAACCATAAGCCTAACCTTTACCAAAATAACCCTAACCATTACCCAAACCCAACTAAACATAACCCTAACCCTAACCCTAACCCTAACCCTAACCCTAACCCTAACCCTAACCCTAGCCCAAATAACCCTAACCCTATCCCTAACCCTGACCCTAAACCTAACCCTAAACCAAATAACCCTAACCCTAACCCTAAACCAACTAGCCCTAACACTAACCATAAGCCTAACCTTTACCAAAATAACCCTAACCATAACCCAAACCCAACTAACCATAACCCTAACCCTAACCCTAACCCTAACCCTAACCCTAACCCTAACCCTAACCCTAGCCCAAATAACCCTAACCCTAACCCTAACCCTGACCCTAAACCTAACCCTAAACCAAATAACCCTAACCCTAACCCTAAACCAACTAGCCCTAACACTAACCATAAGCCTAACCTTTACCAAAATAACCCTAACCATAACCCAAACCCAACTAACCATAACCCTAACCCTAACCCTAACCCTAACCCTAACCCTAACCCTAACCCTAACCCTAGCCCAAATAACCCTAACCCTAACCCTAACCCTGACCCTAAACCTAAACCTAAACCAAATAACCCTAACCCTAACCCTAAACCAACTAGCCCTAACACTAACCATAAGCCTAACCTTTACCAAAATAACCCTATCCATAACCCAAACCCAACTAACCCTAACCCTAACCCTAACCCTAACCCTAACCCTAGCCCAAATAACCCTAACCCTAACCCTGACCCTAAACCTAAACCTAAACCAAATAACCCTAACCCTAACCCTAAACCAACTAGCCCTAACACTAACCATAAGCCTAACCTTTACCAAAATAACCCTAACCATAACCCTAACCCAACTAACCCTAACCCTAACCCTAACCCTAACCCTAACCCTAACCCTAACCCTAACCCTAGCCCAAATAACCCTAACCCTAACCCTAACCCTGACCCTAAACCTAAACCTAAACCAAATAACCCTAACCCTAACCCTAAACCAACTAGCCCTAACACTAACCATAAGCCTAACCTTTACCAAAATAACCCTAACCATAACCCAAACCCAACTAACCATAACCCTAACCCTAACCCTAACCCTAACCCTAGCCCAAATAACCCTAACCCTAACCCTAACCCTGACCCTAAACCTAACCCTAAACCAAATAACCCTAACCCTAACCCTAAACCAACTAGCCCTAACACTAACCATAAGCCTAACCTTTACCAAAATAACCCTAACCATAACCCAAACCCAACTAACCATAACCCTAACCCTAACCCTAACCCTAACCCTAACCCTAGCCCAAATAACCCTAACCCTAACCCTAACCCTGACCCTAAACCTAACCCTAAACCAAATAACCCTAACCCTAACCCTAAACCAACTAGCCCTAACACTAACCATAAGCCTAACCTTTACCAAAATAACCCTAACCATAACCCAAACCCAACTAACCATAACCCTAACCCTAACCCTAACCCTAACCCTAACCCTAGCCCAAATAACCCTAACCCTAACCCTAACCCTGACCCTAAACCTAACCCTAAACCAAATAACCCTAACCCTAACCCTAAACCAACTAGCCCTAACACTAACCATAAGCCTAACCTTTACCAAAATAACCCTAACCATAACCCAAACCCAACTAACCATAACCCTAACCCTAACCCTAACCCTAACCCTAACCCTAACCCTAACATTAACCCTAACCCTAACCCTAACCCTAACCCTAACCCTAACCCTAGCCCAAATAACCCTAACCCTAACCCTATCCCTGACCCTAAACCTAACCCTAAACCAAATAACCCTAACCCTAACCCTAAACCAACTAACCCTAACACTAACCATAAGCCTAACCTTTACCAAAATAACCCTAACCATAACCCAAACCCAACTAACCATAACCCTAACCCTAACCCTAACCCTAACCCGAACCCTAGCCCAAATAACCCTAACCCTAACCCTAACCCTGACCCTAACCCTAACCCTAAACCAAATAACCCTAACCCTAACCCTAAACCAACTAGCCCTAACACTAACCATAAGCCTAACCTTTACCAAAATAACCCTAACCATAACCCTAACCCAACTAACCATAACCCTAACCCTAACCCTAACCCTAACCCTAACCCTAACCCTAACCCTAACCCTAGCCCAAATAACCCTAACCCTAACCCTAACCCTGACCCTAAACCTAAACCTAAACCAAATAACCCTAACCCTAACCCTAAACCAACTAGCCCTAACACTAACCATAAGCCTAACCTTTACCAAAATAACCCTAACCATTACCCAAACCCAACTAACCATAACCCTAACCCTAACCCTAACCCTAACCCTAACCCTAGCCCAAATAACCCTAACCCTAACCCTAACCCTGACCCTAAACCTAACCCTAAACCAAATAAGCCTAACCCTAACCCTAAACCAACTAGCCCTAACACTAACCATAAGCCTAACCTTTACCAAAATAACCCTAACCATAACCCAAACCCAACTAACCATAACCCTAACCCTAACCCTAACCCTAACCCTAACCCTAACCCTAGCCCAAATAACCCTAACCCTAACCCTAACCCTGACCCTAAACCTAACCCTAAACCAAATAACCCTAACCCTAACCCTAAACCAACTAGCCCTAACACTAACCATAAGCCTAACCTTTACCAAAATAACCCTAACCATAACCCAAACCCAACTAACCATAACCCTAACCCTAACCCTAACCCTAACCCTAACCCTAACCCTAACCCTAAACCAAATAACCCTAACCCTAACCCTAACCCGGACCCTAAACCTAAACCTAAACCAAATAACCCTAACCCTAACCCTAAACCAACTAGCCCTAACACTAACCATAAGCCTAACCTTTACCAAAATAACACTAACCATAACCCTAACCCAACTAACCCTAACCCTAACCCTAACCCTAACCCTAACCCTAACCCTAACCCTAACCCTAACCCTAGCCCAAATAACCCTAACCCTAACCCTAACCCTGACCCTAAACCTAAACCTAAACCAAATAACCCTAACCCTAACCCTAAACCAACTAGCCCTAACACTAACCATAAGCCTAACCTTTACCAAAATAACCCTAACCATAACCCAAACCCAACTAACCATAACCCTAACCCTAACCCTAACCCTAACCCTAACCCTAGCCCAAATAACCCTAACCCTAACCCTAACCCTGACCCTAAACCTAACCCTAAACCAAATAACCCTAACCCTAACCCTAAACCAACTAGCCCTAACACTAACCATAAGCCTAACCTTTACCAAAATAACCCTAACCATAACCCAAACCCAACTAACCATAACCCTAACCCTAACCCTAACCCTAACCCTAGCCCAAATAACCCTAACCCTAACCCTAACCCTGACCCTAAACCTAACCCTAAACCAAATAACCCTAACCCTAACCCTAAACCAACTAGCCCTAACACTAACCATAAGCCTAACCTTTACCAAAATAACCCTAACCATAACCCAAACCCAACTAACCATAACCCTAACCCTAACCCTAACCCTAACCCGAACCCTAGCCCAAATAACCCTAACCCTAACCCTAACCCTAACCCTAACCCTAGCCCAAATAACCCTAAACCCTAACCCTAACCCTGACCCTAAACCTAACCCTAAACCAACTAGCCCTAACACTAACCATAAGCCTAACCTTTACCAAAATAACCCTAACCATAACCCTAACCCAACTAACCCTAACCCTAACCCTAACCCTAACCCTAGCCCAAATAACCCTAACCCTAACCCTAACCCTAACCCTGACCCTAAACCTAACCCTAAACCAAATAACCCTAACCCTAACCCTAAACCAACTAGCCCTAACACTAACCATAAGCCTAACCTTTACCAAAATAACCCTAACCATAACCCAAACCCAACTAATCATAACCCTAACCCTAACCCTAACCCTAACCCTCACCCTAGCCCAAATAACCCTAACCCTAACCCTAACCCTGACCCTAAACCTAACCCTAAACCAAATAACCCTAACCCTAACCCTAAACCAACTAGCCCTAACACTAACCATAAGCCTAACCTTTACCAAAATAACCTTAACCATAACCCTAACCCAACTAACCATAACCCTAACCCTAACCCTAACCCTAACCCTAACCCTAGCCCAAATAACCCTAACCCTAACCCTAACCCTGACCCTAAACCTAAACCTAAACCAAATAACCCTAACCCTAACCCTAAACCAACTAGCCCTAACACTAACCATAAGCCTAACCTTTACCAAAATAACCCTAACCATAACCCAAACCCAACTAACCCTAACCCTAACCCTAACCCTAACCCTAACCCTAACCCTACCCCAAATAACCCTAACCCTAACCCTAACCCTGACCCTAAACCTAACCCTAAACCAAATAACCCTAACCCTAACCCTAAACCAACTAGCCCTAACACTAACCCTAAGCCTAACCTTTACCAAAATAACCCTAACTATAACCCTAACCCAACTAACCCTAACCCTAACCCTAACCCTAACCCTAACCCTAGCCCAAATAACCCTAACCCTAACCCTAACCCTGACCCTAAACCTAACCCTAAACCAAATAACCCTAACCCTAACCCTAAACCAACTAGCCCTAACACTAACCATAAGCCTAACCTTTACCAAAATAACCCTAACCATAACCCAAACCCAACTAACCATAACCCTAACCCTAACCCTAACCCTAACCCTAACCCTAACCCTAACCCTAGCCCAAATAACCCTAACCCTAACCCTAACCCTGACCCTAAACCTAAACCTAAACCAAATAACCCTAACCCTAACCCTAAACCAACTAGCCCTAACACTAACCATAAGCCTAACCTTTACCAAAATAACCCTAACCATAACCCAAACCCAACTAACCATAACCCTAACCCTAACCCTAACCCTAACCCTAGCCCAAATAACCCTAACCCTAACCCTAACCCTGACCCTAAACCTAACCCTAAACCAAATAACCCTAACCCTAACCCTAAACCAACTAGCCCTAACACTAACCATAAGCCTAACCTTTACCAAAATAACCCTAACCATAACCCAAACCCAACTAACCATAACCCTAACCCTAACCCTAACCCTAACCCTAACCCTAGCCCAAATAACCCTAACCCTAACCCTAACCCTGACCCTAAACCTAACCCTAAACCAAATAACCCTAACCCTAACCCTAAACCAACTAGCCCTAACACTAACCATAAGCCTAACCTTTACCAAAATAACCCTAACCATAACCCAAACCCAACTAACCATAACCCTAACCCTAACCCTAACCCTAACCCTAACCCTAGCCCAAATAACCCTAACCCTAACCCTAACCCTGACCCTAAACCTAACCCTAAACCAAATAACCCTAACCCTAACCCTAAACCAACTAGCCCTAACACTAACCATAAGCCTAACCTTTACCAAAATAACCCTAACCATAACCCAAACCCAACTAACCATAACCCTAACCCTAACCCTAACCCTAACCCTAACCCTAACCCTAACATTAACCCTAACCCTAACCCTAACCCTAACCCTAACCCTAACCCTAGCCCAAATAACCCTAACCCTAACCCTATCCCTGACCCTAAACCTAACCCTAAACCAAATAACCCTAACCCTAACCCTAAACCAACTAACCCTAACACTAACCATAAGCCTAACCTTTACCAAAATAACCCTAACCATAACCCAAACCCAACTAACCATAACCCTAACCCTAACCCTAACCCTAACCCGAACCCTAGCCCAAATAACCCTAACCCTAACCCTAACCCTGACCCTAACCCTAACCCTAAACCAAATAACCCTAACCCTAACCCTAAACCAACTAGCCCTAACACTAACCATAAGCCTAACCTTTACCAAAATAACCCTAACCATAACCCTAACCCAACTAACCATAACCCTAACCCTAACCCTAACCCTAACCCTAACCCTAACCCTAACCCTAACCCTAACCCTAGCCCAAATAACCCTAACCCTAACCCTAACCCTGACCCTAAACCTAAACCTAAACCAAATAACCCTAACCCTAACCCTAAACCAACTAGCCCTAACACTAACCATAAGCCTAACCTTTACCAAAATAACCCTAACCATTACCCAAACCCAACTAACCATAACCCTAACCCTAACCCTAACCCTAACCCTAACCCTAGCCCAAATAACCCTAACCCTAACCCTAACCCTGACCCTAAACCTAACCCTAAACCAAATAAGCCTAACCCTAACCCTAAACCAACTAGCCCTAACACTAACCATAAGCCTAACCTTTACCAAAATAACCCTAACCATAACCCAAACCCAACTAACCATAACCCTAACCCTAACCCTAACCCTAACCCTAACCCTAACCCTAGCCCAAATAACCCTAACCCTAACCCTAACCCTGACCCTAAACCTAACCCTAAACCAAATAACCCTAACCCTAACCCTAAACCAACTAGCCCTAACACTAACCATAAGCCTAACCTTTACCAAAATAACCCTAACCATAACCCAAACCCAACTAACCATAACCCTAACCCTAACCCTAACCCTAACCCTAACCCTAACCCTAACCCTAAACCAAATAACCCTAACCCTAACCCTAACCCGGACCCTAAACCTAAACCTAAACCAAATAACCCTAACCCTAACCCTAAACCAACTAGCCCTAACACTAACCATAAGCCTAACCTTTACCAAAATAACCCTAACCATAACCCAAACCCAACTAACCATAACCCTAACCCTAACCCTAACCCTAACCCTAGCCCAAATAACCCTAACCCTAACCCTAACCCTGACCCTAAACCTAACCCTAAACCAAATAACCCTAACCCTAACCCTAAACCAACTAGCCCTAACACTAACCATAAGCCTAACCTTTACCAAAATAACCCTAACCATAACCCAAACCCAACTAACCATAACCCTAACCCTAACCCTAACCCTAACCCGAACCCTAGCCCAAATAACCCTAACCCTAACCCTAACCCTAACCCTAACCCTAGCCCAAATAACCCTAAACCCTAACCCTAACCCTGACCCTAAACCTAACCCTAAACCAACTAGCCCTAACACTAACCATAAGCCTAACCTTTACCAAAATAACCCTAACCATAACCCTAACCCAACTAACCCTAACCCTAACCCTAACCCTAACCCTAGCCCAAATAACCCTAACCCTAACCCTAACCCTAACCCTGACCCTAAACCTAACCCTAAACCAAATAACCCTAACCCTAACCCTAAACCAACTAGCCCTAACACTAACCATAAGCCTAACCTTTACCAAAATAACCCTAACCATAACCCAAACCCAACTAATCATAACCCTAACCCTAACCCTAACCCTAACCCTCACCCTAGCCCAAATAACCCTAACCCTAACCCTAACCCTGACCCTAAACCTAACCCTAAACCAAATAACCCTAACCCTAACCCTAAACCAACTAGCCCTAACACTAACCATAAGCCTAACCTTTACCAAAATAACCTTAACCATAACCCTAACCCAACTAACCATAACCCTAACCCTAACCCTAACCCTAACCCTAACCCTAGCCCAAATAACCCTAACCCTAACCCTAACCCTGACCCTAAACCTAAACCTAAACCAAATAACCCTAACCCTAACCCTAAACCAACTAGCCCTAACACTAACCATAAGCCTAACCTTTACCAAAATAACCCTAACCATAACCCAAACCCAACTAACCCTAACCCTAACCCTAACCCTAACCCTAACCCTAACCCTAACCCTACCCCAAATAACCCTAACCCTAACCCTAACCCTGACCCTAAACCTAACCCTAAACCAAATAACCCTAACCCTAACCCTAAACCAACTAGCCCTAACACTAACCCTAAGCCTAACCTTTACCAAAATAACCCTAACTATAACCCTAACCCAACTAACCCTAACCCTAACCCTAACCCTAACCCTAACCCTAGCCCAAATAACCCTAACCCTAACCCTAACCCTGACCCTAAACCTAACCCTAAACCAAATAACCCTAACCCTAACCCTAAACCAACTAGCCCTAACACTAACCATAAGCCTAACCTTTACCAAAATAACCCTAACCATAACCCAAACCCAACTAACCATAACCCTAACCCTAACCCTAACCCTAACCCTAACCCTAACCCTAACCCTAGCCCAAATAACCCTAACCCTAACCCTAACCCTGACCCTAAACCTAAACCTAAACCAAATAACCCTAACCCTAACCCTAAACCAACTAGCCCTAACACTAACCATAAGCCTAACCTTTACCAAAATAACCCTATCCATAACCCAAACCCAACTAACCCTAACCCTAACCCTAACCCTAACCCTAACCCTAGCCCAAATAACCCTAACCCTAACCCTAACCCTGACCCTAAACCTAAACCTAAACCAAATAACCCTAACCCTAACCCTAAACCAACTAGCCCTAACACTAACCATAAGCCTAACCTTTACCAAAATAACCCTAACCATAACCCTAACCCAACTAACCCTAACCCTAACCCTAACCCTAACCCTAACCCTAACCCTAACCCTAACCCTAGCCCAAATAACCCTAACCCTAACCCTAACCCTGACCCTAAACCTAAACCTAAACCAAATAACCCTAACCCTAACCCTAAACCAACTAGCCCTAACACTAACCATAAGCCTAACCTTTACCAAAATAACCCTAACCATAACCCAAACCCAACTAACCATAACCCTAACCCTAACCCTAACCCTAGCCCAAATAACCCTAACCCTAACCCTAACCCTGACCCTAAACCTAACCCTAAACCAAATAACCCTAACCCTAACCCTAAACCAACTAGCCCTAACACTAACCATAAGCCTAACCTTTACCAAAATAACCCTAACCATAACCCAAACCCAACTAACCATAACCCTAACCCTAACCCTAACCCTAACCCGAACCCTAGCCCAAATAACCCTAACCCTAACCCTAACCCTAACCCTAACCCTAGCCCAAATAACCCTAAACCCTAACCCTAACCCTGACCCTAAACCTAACCCTAAACCAACTAGCCCTAACACTAACCATAAGCCTAACCTTTACCAAAATAACCCTAACCATAACCCTAACCCAACTAACCCTAACCCTAACCCTAACCCTAACCCTAGCCCAAATAACCCTAACCCTAACCCTAACCCTAACCCTGACCCTAAACCTAACCCTAAACCAAATAACCCTAACCCTAACCCTAAACCAACTAGCCCTAACACTAACCATAAGCCTAACCTTTACCAAAATAACCCTAACCATAACCCAAACCCAACTAATCATAACCCTAACCCTAACCCTAACCCTAACCCTCACCCTAGCCCAAATAACCCTAACCCTAACCCTAACCCTGACCCTAAACCTAACCCTAAACCAAATAACCCTAACCCTAACCCTAAACCAACTAGCCCTAACACTAACCATAAGCCTAACCTTTACCAAAATAACCTTAACCATAACCCTAACCCAACTAACCATAACCCTAACCCTAACCCTAACCCTAACCCTAACCCTAGCCCAAATAACCCTAACCCTAACCCTAACCCTGACCCTAAACCTAAACCTAAACCAAATAACCCTAACCCTAACCCTAAACCAACTAGCCCTAACACTAACCATAAGCCTAACCTTTACCAAAATAACCCTAACCATAACCCAAACCCAACTAACCCTAACCCTAACCCTAACCCTAACCCTAACCCTAACCCTAACCCTACCCAAATAACCCTAACCCTAACCCTAACCCTGACCCTAAACCTAACCCTAAACCAAATAACCCTAACCCTAACCCTAAACCAACTAGCCCTAACACTAACCCTAAGCCTAACCTTTACCAAAATAACCCTAACTATAACCCTAACCCAACTAACCCTAACCCTAACCCTAACCCTAACCCTAACCCTAGCCCAAATAACCCTAACCCTAACCCTAACCCTGACCCTAAACCTAACCCTAAACCAAATAACCCTAACCCTAACCCTAAACCAACTAGCCCTAACACTAACCATAAGCCTAACCTTTACCAAAATAACCCTAACCATAACCCAAACCCAACTAACCATAACCCTAACCCTAACCCTAACCCTAACCCTAACCCTAACCCTAACCCTAGCCCAAATAACCCTAACCCTAACCCTAACCCTGACCCTAAACCTAAACCTAAACCAAATAACCCTAACCCTAACCCTAAACCAACTAGCCCTAACACTAACCATAAGCCTAACCTTTACCAAAATAACCCTATCCATAACCCAAACCCAACTAACCCTAACCCTAACCCTAACCCTAACCCTAACCCTAGCCCAAATAACCCTAACCCTAACCCTAACCCTGACCCTAAACCTAAACCTAAACCAAATAACCCTAACCCTAACCCTAAACCAACTAGCCCTAACACTAACCATAAGCCTAACCTTTACCAAAATAACCCTAACCATAACCCTAACCCAGCTAACCCTAACCCTAACCCTAACCCTAACCCTAACCCTAACCCTAACCCTAACCCTAGCCCAAATAACCCTAACCCTAACCCTAACCCTGACCCTAAACCTAAACCTAAACCAAATAACCCTAACCCTAACCCTAAACCAACTAGCCCTAACACTAACCATAAGCCTAACCTTTACCAAAATAACCCTAACCATAACCCAAACCCAACTAACCATAACCCTAACCCTAACCCTAACCCTAACCCTAGCCCAAATAACCCTAACCCTAACCCTAACCCTGACCCTAAACCTAACCCTAAACCAAATAACCCTAACCCTAACCCTAAACCAACTAGCCCTAACACTAACCATAAGCCTAACCTTTACCAAAATAACCCTAACCATAACCCAAACCCAACTAACCATAACCCTAACCCTAACCCTAACCCTAACCCTAACCCTAGCCCAAATAACCCTAACCCTAACCCTAACCCTGACCCTAAACCTAACCCTAAACCAAATAACCCTAACCCTAACCCTAAACCAACTAGCCCTAACACTAACCATAAGCCTAACCTTTACCAAAATAACCCTAACCATAACCCTAACCCAACTAACCCTAACCCTAACCCTAACCCTAACCCTAACCCTAACCCTAACCCTAACCCTAGCCCAAATAACCCTAACCCTAACCCTAACCCTGACCCTAAACCTAAACCTAAACCAAATAACCCTAACCCTAACCCTAAACCAACTAGCCCTAACACTAACCATAAGCCTAACCTTTACCAAAATAACCCTAACCATAACCCAAACCCAACTAACCATAACCCTAACCCTAACCCTAACCCTAACCCTAGCCCAAATAACCCTAACCCTAACCCTAACCCTGACCCTAAACCTAACCCTAAACCAAATAACCCTAACCCTAACCCTAAACCAACTAGCCCTAACACTAACCATAAGCCTAACCTTTACCAAAATAACCCTAACCATAACCCAAACCCAACTAACCATAACCCTAACCCTAACCCTAACCCTAACCCTAACCCTAACCCTAACCCTAACCCTAACCCTAACCCTAAACCAAATAACCCTAACCCTAACCCTAACCCGGACCCTAAACCTAAACCTAAACCAAATAACCCTAACCCTAACCCTAAACCAACTAGCCCTAACACTAACCATAAGCCTAACCTTTACCAAAATAACACTAACCATAACCCTAACCCAACTAACCCTAACCCTAACCCTAACCCTAACCCTAACCCTAACCCTAACCCTAACCCTAACCCTAGCCCAAATAACCCTAACCCTAACCCTAACCCTGACCCTAAACCTAAACCTAAACCAAATAACCCTAACCCTAACCCTAAACCAACTAGCCCTAACACTAACCATAAGCCTAACCTTTACCAAAATAACCCTAACCATAACCCAAACCCAACTAATCATAACCCTAACCCTAACCCTAACCCTAACCCTCACCCTAGCCCAAATAACCCTAACCCTAACCCTAACCCTGACCCTAAACCTAACCCTAAACCAAATAACCCTAACCCTAACCCTAAACCAACTAGCCCTAACACTAACCATAAGCCTAACCTTTACCAAAATAACCTTAACCATAACCCTAACCCAACTAACCATAACCCTAACCCTAACCCTAACCCTAACCCTAACCCTAGCCCAAATAACCCTAACCCTAACCCTAACCCTGACCCTAAACCTAAACCTAAACCAAATAACCCTAACCCTAACCCTAAACCAACTAGCCCTAACACTAACCATAAGCCTAACCTTTACCAAAATAACCCTAACCATAACCCAAACCCAACTAACCCTAACCCTAACCCTAACCCTAACCCTAACCCTAACCCTAACCCTACCCCAAATAACCCTAACCCTAACCCTAACCCTGACCCTAAACCTAACCCTAAACCAAATAACCCTAACCCTAACCCTAAACCAACTAGCCCTAACACTAACCCTAAGCCTAACCTTTACCAAAATAACCCTAACTATAACCCTAACCCAACTAACCCTAACCCTAACCCTAACCCTAACCCTAACCCTAGCCCAAATAACCCTAACCCTAACCCTAACCCTGACCCTAAACCTAACCCTAAACCAAATAACCCTAACCCTAACCCTAAACCAACTAGCCCTAACACTAACCATAAGCCTAACCTTTACCAAAATAACCCTAACCATAACCCAAACCCAACTAACCATAACCCTAACCCTAACCCTAACCCTAACCCTAACCCTAACCCTAGCCCAAATAACCCTAACCCTAACCCTAACCCTGACCCTAAACCTAAACCTAAACCAAATAACCCTAACCCTAACCCTAAACCAACTAGCCCTAACACTAACCATAAGCCTAACCTTTACCAAAATAACCCTATCCATAACCCAAACCCAACTAACCCTAACCCTAACCCTAACCCTAACCCTAACCCTAGCCCAAATAACCCTAACCCTAACCCTAACCCTGACCCTAAACCTAAACCTAAACCAAATAACCCTAACCCTAACC
>NW_028276433.1:830000-850000 GCF_052056855.1 Sturnus vulgaris | reverse complement strand
TAACCATAACCCTAACCCTAACCCTAACCCTAACCCGAACCCTAACCCTAGCCCAAATAACCCTAACCCTAACCCTAACCCTGACCCTAAACCTAACCCTAAACCAAATAACCCTAACCCTATCCCTAAACCAAGTAGACCTAACACTAACCATAAACCTAACCTTTACCAAAATAACCCTAACCATAACCCTAACCCAACTAACCCTAACCCTAACCCTAACCCTAACCCTAACCCTAACCCTAACCCTAGCCCAAATAACCCTAACCCTAACCCTAACCCTGACCCTAAACCTAAACCTAAACCAAATAACCCTAACCCTAACCCTAAACCAACTAGCCCTAACACTAACCATAAGCCTAACCTTTACCAAAATAACCCTAACCCTTACCCAAACCCAACTAACCATAACCCTAACCCTAACCCTAACCCTAACCCTAACCCTAACCCTAGCCCAAATAACCCTAACCCTAACCCTAACCCTGACCCTAAACCTAACCCTAAACCAAATAACCCTAACCCTAACCCTAAACCAACTAGCCCTAACACTAACCATAAGCCTAACCTTTACCAAAATAACCCTAACCATAACCCAAACCCAACTAACCATAACCCTAACCCTAACCCTAACCCTAACCCTAACCCTAACCCTAACCCTAGCCAAAATAACCCTAACCCTAACCCTAACCCTGACCCTAAACCTAACCCTAAACCAAATAACCCTAACCCTAACCCTAAACCAACTAGCCCTAACACTAACCATAAGCCTAACCTTTACCAAAATAACCCTAACCATAACCCTAACCCAACTAACCCTAACCCTAACCCTAACCCTAACCCTAACCCTAGCCCAAATAACCCTAACCCTAACCCTAACCCTGACCCTAAACCTAACCCTAAACCAAATAACCCTAACCCTAACCCTAAACCAACTAGCCCTAACACTAACCATAAGCCTAACCTTTACCAAAATAACCCTAACCATAACCCAAACCCAACTAACCATAACCCTAACCCTAACCCTAACCCTAACCCGAACCCTAGCCCAAATAACCCTAACCCTAACCCTAACCCTGACCCTAAACCTAACCCTAAACCAAATAACCCTAACCCTAACCCTAAACCAACTAGCCCTAACACTAACCATAAGCCTAACCTTTACCAAAATAACCCTAACCATAACCCTAACCCAACTAACCATAACCCTAACCCTAACCCTAACCCTAACCCTAGCCCAAATAACCCTAACCCTAACCCTAACCCTGACCCTAAACCTAAACCTAAACCAAATAACCCTAACCCTAACCCTAAACCAACTAGCCCTAACACTAACCATAAGCCTAACCTTTACCAAAATAACCCTAACCATAACCCTAACCCAACTAACCCTAACCCTAACCCTAACCCTAACCCTAACCCTAACCCTAGCCCAAATAACCCTAACCCTAACCCTAACCCTGACCCTAAACCTAAACCTAAACCAAATAACCCTAACCCTAACCCTAAACCAACTAGCCCTAACACTAACCATAAGCCTAACCTTTACCAAAATAACCCTAACCATTACCCAAACCCAACTAAACATAACCCTAACCCTAACCCTAACCCTAACCCTAACCCTAACCCTAACCCTAGCCCAAATACCCCCAACCCTATCCCTAACCCTGACCCTAAACCTAACCCTAAACCAAATAACCCTAACCCTAACCCTAAACCAACTAGCCCTAACACTAACCATAAGCCTAACCTTTACCAAAATAACCCTAACCATAACCCAAACCCAACTAACCATAACCCTAACCCTAACCCTAACCCTAACCCTAACCCTAACCCTAACCCTAACCCTAACCCTAGCCCAAATAACCCTAACCCTAACCCTAACCCTGACCCTAAACCTAAACCTAAACCAAATAACCCTAACCCTAACCCTAAACCAACTAGCCCTAACACTAACCATAAGCCTAACCTTTACCAAAATAACCCTAACCCTAACCCTAACCCTAACCCTAACCCTAGCCCAAATAACACTAACCCTAACCCTAACCCAAACCCTAGCCCAAATAACCCTAACCCTAACCCTAAACCAACTAGCCCTAACACTAACCATAAGCCTAACCTTTACCAAAATAACCCTAACCATTACCCAAACCCAACTAACCATTACCCTAAACCTAACCCTAACCCTAACCCGAACCCTAACCCTAGCCCAAATAACCCTAACCCTAACCCTAACCCTGACCCTAAACCTAACCCTAAACCAAATAACCCTAACCCTATCCCTAAACCAAGTAGACCTAACACTAACCATAAGCCTAACCTTTACCAAAATAACCCTAACCATAACCCTAACCCAACTAACCCTAACCCTAACCCTAACCCTAACCCTAGCCCAAATAACCCTAACCCTAACCCTAACCCTGACCCTAAACCTAAACCTAAACCAAATAACCCTAACCCTAACCCTAAACCAACTAGCCCTAACACTAACCATAAGCCTAACCTTTACGAAAATAACCCTAACCCTTACCCAAACCCAACTAACCATAACCCTAACCCTAACCCTAACCCTAACCCTAACCCTAACCCTAGCCCAAATAACCCTAACCCTAACCCTAACCCTGACCCTAAACCTAACCCTAAACCAAATAACCCTAACCCTAACCCTAAACCAACTAGCCCTAACACTAACCATAAGCCTAACCTTTACCAAAATAACCCTAACCATAACCCAAACCCAACTAACCATAACCCTAACCCTAACCCTAACCCTAACCCTAACCCTAACCCTAACCCTAGCCAAAATAACCCTAACCCTAACCCTAACCCTGACCCTAAACCTAACCCTAAACCAAATAACCCTAACCCTAACCCTAAACCAACTAGCCCTAACACTAACCATAAGCCTAACCTTTACCAAAATAACCCTAACCATAACCCTAACCCAACTAACCCTAACCCTAACCCTAACCCTAACCCTAACCCTAGCCCAAATAACCCTAACCCTAACCCTAACCCTGACCCTAAACCTAACCCTAAACCAAATAACCCTAACCCTAACCCTAAACCAACTAGCCCTAACACTAACCATAAGCCTAACCTTTACCAAAATAACCCTAACCATAACCCAAACCCAACTAACCATAACCCTAACCCTAACCCTAACCCTAACCCTAGCCCAAATAACCCTAACACTAACCCTAACCCTGACCCTAAACCTAACCCTAAACCAAATAACCCTAACCCTAACCCTAAACCAACTAGCCCTAACACTAACCATAAGCCTAACCTTTACCAAAATAACCCTAACCATAAACCTAACCCAACTAACCATAACCCTAACCCTAACCCTAACCCTAACCCTAACCCTAGCCCAAATAACCCTAACCCTAACCCTAACCCTGACCCTAAACCTAAACCTAAACCAAATAACCCTAACCCTAACCCTAAACCAACTAGCCCTAACACTAACCATAAGCCTAACCTTTACCAAAATAACCCTAACCCTAACCCTAACCCTAACCCTAACCCTAACCCTAGCCCAAATAACCCTAACCCTAACCCTAACCCTAACCCTAGCCCAAATAACCCTAACCCTAACCCTAACCCTGACCCTAAACCTAAACCTAAACCAAATAACCCTAACCCTAACCCTAAACCAACTAGCCCTAACACTAACCATAAGCCTAACCTTTACCAAAATAACCCTAACCATTACCCAAACCCAACTAACCCTAACCCTAACCCTAACCCTAACCCTAACCCGAACCCTAACCCTAGCCCAAATAACCCTAACCCTAACCCTAACCCTGACCCTAAACCTAACCCTAAACCAAATAACCCTAACCCTAACCCTAAACCAAGTAGACCTAACACTAACCATAAGCCTAACCTTTACCAAAATAACCCTAACCATAACCCTAACCCAACTAACCCTAACCCTAACCCTAACCCTAACCCTAACCCTAACCCGAACCCTAACCCTAGCCCAAATAACCCTAACCCTAACCCTAACCCTGACCCTAAACCTAACCCTAAACCAAATAACCCTAACCCTAACCCTAAACCAAGTAGACCTAACACTAACCATAAGCCTAACCTTTACCAAAATAACCCTAACCATAACCCTAACCCAACTAACCCTAACCCTAACCCTAACCCTAACCCTAACCCTAACCCTAACCCTAGCCCAAATAACCCTAACCCTAACCCTAACCCTGACCCTAAACCTAAACCTAAACCAAATAACCCTAACCCTAACCCTAAACCAACTAGCCCTAACACTAACCATAAGCCTAACCTTTACCAAAATAACCCTAACCCTTACCCAAACCCAACTAACCATAACCCTAACCCTAACCCTAACCCTAACCCTAACCCTAACCCTAGCCCAAATAACCCTAACCCTAACCCTAACCCTGACCCTAAACCTAACCCTAAACCAAATAACCCTAACCCTAACCCTAAACCAACTAGCCCTAACACTAACCATAAGCCTAACCTTTACCAAAATAACCCTAACCATAACCCTAACCCAACTAACCATAACCCTAACCCTAACCCTAACCCTAACCCTAACCCTAACCCTAGCCCAAATAACCCTAACCCTAACCCTAACCCTGACCCTAAACCTAAACCTAAACCAAATAACCCTAACCCTAACCCTAAACCAACTAGCCCTAACACTAACCATAAGCCTAACCTTTACCAAAATAACCCTAACCATAACCCTAACCCAACTAATCATAACCCTAACCCTAACCCTAACCCTAACCCTAACCCTAACCCTAACCCTAACCCTAGCCAAAATAACCCTAACCCTAACCCTAACCCTGACCCTAAACCTAACCCTAAACCAAATAACCCTAACCCTAACCCTAAACCAACTAGCCCTAACACTAACCATAAGCCTAACCTTTACCAAAATAACCCTAACCATAACCCAAACCCAACTAACCATAACCCTAACCCTAACCCTAACCCTAACCCTAACCCTAGCCCAAATAACCCTAACCCTAACCCTAACCCTGACCCTAAACCTAACCCTAAACCAAATAACCCTAACCCTAACCCTAAACCAAGTAGACCTAACACTAACCATAAGCCTAACCTTTACCAAAATAACCCTAACCATAACCCTAACCCAACTAACCATAACCCTAACCCTAACCCTAACCCTAACCCTAACCCTAACCCTAGCCCAAATAACCCTAACCCTAACCCTAACCCTGACCCTAAACCTAAACCTAAACCAAATAACCCTAACCCTAACCCTAAACCAACTAGCCCTAACACTAACCATAAGCCTAACCTTTACCAAAATAACCCTAACCCTTACCCAAACCCAACTAACCATAACCCTAACCCTAACCCTAACCCTAACCCTAACCCTAACCCTAGCCCAAATAACCCTAACCCTAACCCTAACCCTGACCCTAAACCTAACCCTAAACCAAATAACCCTAACCCTAACCCTAAACCAACTAGCCCTAACACTAACCATAAGCCTAACCTTTACCAAAATAACCCTAACCATAACCCAAACCCAACTAACCATAACCCTAACCCTAACCCTAACCCTAACCCTAACCCTAACCCTAACCCTAACCCTAACCATAAGCCTAACCTTTACCAAAATAACCCTAACCATAACCCAAACCCAACTAACCATAACCCTAACCCTAACCCTAACCCTAACCCTAACCCGAACCCTAGCCCAAATAACCCTAACCCTAACCCTAACCCTGACCCTAAACCTAACCCTAAACCAAATAACCCTAACCCTAACCCTAAACCAACTAGCCCTAACACTAACCATAAGCCTAACCTTTACCAAAATAACCCTAACCATTACCCAAACCCAACTAACCATAACCCTAACCCTAACCCTAACCCTAACCCTAACCCTAACCCTAACCCTAACCCTAGGCCAAATAACCCTAACCCTAACCCTAACCCTGACCCTAAACCTAAACCTAAACCAAATAACCCTAACCCTAACCCTAAACCAACTAGCCCTAACACTAACCATAAGCCTAACCTTTACCAAAATAACCCTAACCATTACCCAAACCCAACTAACCATAACCCTAACCCTAACCCTAACCCTAACCCTAACCCTAGCCCAAATAACCCTAACCCTAACCCTAACCCTGACCCTAAACCTAACCCTAAACCAAATAACCCTAACCCTAACCCTAAACCAACTAGCCCTAACACTAACCATATGCCTAACCTTTACCAAAATAACCCTAACCATAACCCTAACCCAACTAACCCTAACCCTAACCCTAACCCTAACCCTAACCCTAACCCTAACCCTAACCCTAGCCCAAATAACCCTAACCCTAACCCTAACCCTGACCCTAAACCTAAACCTAAACCAAATAACCCTAACCCTAACCCTAAACCAACTAGCCCTAACACTAACCATAAGCCTAACCTTTACCAAAATAACCCTAACCATTACCCAAACCCAACTAACCATAACCCTAACCCTAACCCTAACCCTAACCCTAACCCTAACCCTAGCCCAAATAACCCTAACCCTAACCCTAACCCTGACCCTAAACCTAACCCTAAACCAAATAACCCTAACCCTAACCCTAAACCAACTAGCCCTAACACTAACCATAAGCCTAACCTTTACCAAAATAACCCTAACCATAACCCAAACCCAACTAACCATAACCCTAACCCTAACCCTAACCCTAACCCTAACCCTAACCCTAGCCCAAATAACCCTAACCCTAACCCTAACCCTGACCCTAAACCTAACCCTAAACCAAATAACCCTAACCCTAACCCTAAACCAACTAGCCCTAACACTAACCATAAGCATAACCTTTACCAAAATAACCCTAACCATAACCCAAACCCAAGTAACCATAACCCTAACCCTAACCCTAACCCTAACCCTAACCCTAACCCTAACCCTAACCCTAACCCTAGCCCTAATAACCCTAACCCTAACCCTAACCCTGACCCTAAACCTAAACCTAAACCAAATAACCCTAACCCTAACCCTAAACCAACTAGCCCTAACACTAACCATAAGCCTAACCTTTACCAAAATAACCCTATCCATAACCCAAACACAACTAACCCTAACCCTAACCCTAACCGTAACCCTAACCCTAACCCTAGCCCAAATAACCCTAACCCTAACCCTAACCCTGACCCTAAACCTAAACCTAAACCAAATAACCCTAACCCTAACCCTAAACCAACTAGCCCTAACACTAACCATAAGCCTAACCTTTACCAAAATAACCCTAACCATAACCCTAACCCAACTAACCCTAACCCTAACCCTAACCCTAACCCTAACCCTAACCCTAACCCTAGCCCAAATAACCCTAACCCTAACCCTAACCCTGACCCTAAACCTAAACCTAAACCAAATAACCCTAACCCTAACCCTAAACCAACTAGCCCTAACACTAACCATAAGCCTAACCTTTACCAAAATAACCCTAACCATAACCCAAACCCAACTAACCATAACCCTAACCCTAACCCTAACCCTAACCCTAACCCTAACCCTAACCCTAGCCCAAATAACCCTAACCCTAACCCTAACCCTGACCCTAAACCTAACCCTAAACCAAATAACCCTAACCCTAACCCTAAACCAACTAGCCCTAACACTAACCATAAGCCTAACCTTTACCAAAATAACCCTAACCATAACTCAAACCCAACTAACCATAACCCTAACCCTAACCCTAACCCTAACCCTAACCCTAACCCTAACCCTAACCCTAGCCCAAATAACCCTAACCCTAACCCTAACCCTGACCCTAAACCTAACCCTAAACCAAATAACCCTAACCCTAACCCTAAACCAACTAGCCCTAACACTAACCATAAGCCTAACCTTTACCAAAATACCCCTAACCATAACCCAAACCCAACTAACCATAACCCTAACCCTAACCCTAACCCTAACCCTAACCCTAACCCTAACCTTAACCCTAACCCTAACCCTAACCCTAACCCTAGCCCAAATAACCCTAAACCCTAACCCTAACCCTGACCCTAAACCTAACCCTAAACCAACTAGCCCTAACACTAACCATAAGCCTAACCTTTACCAAAATAACCCTAACCATAACCCTAACCCAACTAACCCTAACCCTAACCCTAACCCTAACCCTAACCCTAGCCCAAATAACCCTAACCCTAACCCTAACCCTGACCCTAAACCTAACCCTAAACCAAATAACCCTAACCCTAACCCTAAACCAACTAGCCCTAACACTAACCATAAGCCTAACCTTTACCAAAATAACCCTAACCATAACCCAAACCCAACTAACCATAACCCTAACCCTAACCCTAACCCTAACCCGAACCCTAGCCCAAATAACCCTAACCCTAACCCTAACCCTGACCCTAAACCTAACCCTAAACCAAATAACCCTAACCCTAACCCTAAACCAACTAGCCCTAACACTAACCATAAGCCTAACCTTTACCAAAATAACCCTAACCCTAACCCTAACCCTAACCCTAACCCTAACCCTAACCCTAACCCTAACCCTAACCCTAGCCCAAATAACCCTAACCCTAACCCTAACCCTGACCCTAAACCTAACCCTAAACCAAATAACCCTAACCCTAACCCTAAACCAACTAGCCCTAACACTAACCATAAGCCTAACCTTTACCAAAATAACCCTAACCATAACCCAAACCCAACTAACCCTAACCCTAACCCTAACCCTAACCCTAACCCTAACCCTAGCCCAAATAACCCTAACCCTAACCCTAACCCTGACCCTAAACCTAACCCTAAACCAAATAAGCCTAACCCTAACCCTAAACCAACTAGCCCTAACACTAACCATAAGCCTAACCTTTACCAAAATAACCCTAACCATAACCCAAACCCAACTAACCCTAACCCTAACCCTAACCCTAACCCTAACCCTAACCCTAACCCTAACCCTAACCCTAACCCTAGCCCAAATAACCCTAACCCTTACCCTAACCCTGACCCTAAACCTAAACCTAAACCAAATAACCCTAACCCTAACCCTAAACCAACTAGCCCTAACACTAACCATAAGCCTAACCTTTACCAAAATAACCCTAACCATAACCCAAACCCAACTAACCATAACCCTAACCCTAACCCTAACCCTAACCCTAACCCTAGCCCAAATAACCCTAACCCTAACCCTAACCCTGACCCTAAACCTAAACCTAAACCAAATAACCCTAACCCTAACCCTAAACCAACTAGCCCTAACACTAACCATAAGCCTAACCTTTACCAAAATAACCCTAACCATTACCCAAACCCAACTAACCATAACCCTAACCCTAACCCTAACCCTAACCCGAACCCTAACCCTAGCCCAAATAACCCTAACCCTAACCCTAACCCTGACCCTAAACCTAACCCTAAACCAAATAACCCTAACCCTAACCCTAAACCAAGTAGACCTAACACTAACCATAAGCCTAACCTTTACCAAAATAACCCTAACCATAACCCTAACCCAACTAACCATAACCCTAACCCTAACCCTAACCCTAACCCTAACCCTAACCCTAGCCCAAATAACCCTAACCCTAACCCTAACCCTGACCCTAAACCTAAACCTAAACCAAATAAACCTAACCCTAACCCTAAACCAACTAGCCCTAACACTAACCATAAGCCTAACCTTTACCAAAATAACCCTAACCCTTACCCAAACCCAACTAACCCTAACCCTAACCCTAACCCTAACCCTAACCCTAACCCTAACCCTAGCCCAAATAACCCTAACCCTAACCCTAACCCTGACCCTAAACCTAACCCTAAACCAAATAACCCTAACCCTAACCCTAAACCAACTAGCCCTAACACTAACCATAAGCCTAACCTTTACCAAAATAACCCTAACCATAACCCAAACCCAACTAACCATAACCCTAACCCTAACCCTAACCCTAACCCTAACCCTAACCCTAGCCCAAATAACCCTAACCCTAACCCTAACCCTGACCCTAAACCTAACCCTAAACCAAATAACCCTAACCCTAACCCTAAACCAACTAGCCCTAACACTAACCATAAGCCTAACCTTTACCAAAATAACCCTAACCATAACCCTTACCCAACTAACCCTAACCCTAACCCTAACCCTAACTCTAGCCCAAATAACCCTAACCCTAACCCTAACCCTGACCCTAAACCTAACCCTAAACCAAATAACCCTAACCCTAACCCTAAACCAACTAGCCCTAACACTAACCATAAGCCTAACCTTTACCAAAATAACCCTAACCATAACCCAAACCCAACTAACCATAACCCTAACCCTAACCCTAACCCTAACCCGAACCCTAGCCCAAATAACCCTAACCCTAACCCTAACCCTGACCCTAAACCTAACCCTAAACCAAATAACCCTAACCCTAACCCTAAACCAACTAGCCCTAACATTAACCATAAGCCTAACCTTTACCAAAATAACCCTAACCATAACCCAAACCCAACTAACCATAACCCTAACCCTAACCCTAACCCTAACCCTAACCCTAACCCTAACCCTAACCCTAGCCCAAATAACCCTAACCCTAACCCTAGCCCTGACCCTAAACCTAACCCTAAACCAAATAACCCTAACCCTAACCCTAAACCAACTAGCCCTAACACTAACCATAAGCCTAACCTTTACCAAAATAACCCTAACCATAACCCAAACCAAACTAACCATAACCATAACCCTAACCCTATCCCTAACCCTCACCCTAGCCCAAATAACCCTAACCCTAACCCTAACCCTGACCCTAAACCTAATCCTAAACCAAATAACCCTAACCCTAACCCTAAACCAACTAGCCCTAACACTAACCATAAGCCTAACCTTTACCAAAATAACCCTAACCATAACCCTAACCCAACTAACCCTAACCCTAACCCTAACCCTAACCCTAACCCTAACCCTAGCCCAAATAACCCTAACCCTAACCCTAACCCTGACCCTAAACCTAACCCTAAACCAAATAACCCTAACCCTAACCCTAAACCAACTAGCCCTAACACTAACCATAAGCCTAACCTTTACCAAAATAACCCTAACCATAACCCAAACCCAACTAACCATAACCCTAACCCTAACCCTAACCCTAAGCCTAACCCTAGCCCAAATAACCCTAACCCTAACCCTAACCCTGACCCTAAACCTAACCCTAAACCAAATAACCCTAACCCTAACCCTAAACCAACTAGCCCTAACACTAACCATAAGCCTAACCTTTACCAAAATAACCCTAACCATAACCCAAACCCAACTAACCCTAACCCTAACCCTAACCCTAACCCTAACCCTAACCCTAACCCTAACCCTAACCCTAACCCTAACCCTAACCCTAACCCTAACCCTAGCCCAAATAACCCTAACCCTAACCCTAACCCTGACCCTAAACCTAAACCTAAACCAAATAACCCTAACCCTAACCCTAAACCAACTAGCCCTAACACTAACCATAAGCCTAACCTTTACCAAAATAACCCTAACCATAACCCAAACCCAACTAACCCTAACCCTAACCCTAACCCTAACCCTAACCCGAACCCTAACCCTAGCCCAAATAACCCTAACCCTAACCCTAACCCTGACCCTAAACCTAAACCTAAACCAAATAACCCTAACCCTAACCCTAAACCAACTAGCCCTAACACTAACCATAAGCCTAACCTTTACCAAAATAACCCTAACCATTACCCAAACCCAACTAACCATAACCCTAACCCTAACCCTAACCCTAACCCTAACCCTAACCCTAACCCTAACCCTAACCCTAGCCCAAATAACCCTAACCCTAACCCTAACCCTGACCCTAAACCTAACCCTAAACCAAATAACCCTAACCCTAACCCTAAACCAAGTAGACCTAACACTAACCATAAGCCTAACCTTTACCAAAATAACCCTAACCCTAACCCTAACCATAACCCTAACCCAACTAACCCTAACCCTAACCCTAACCCTAACCCTAACCCTAACCCTAACCCTAGCCCAAATAACCCTAACCCTAACCCTAACCCTGACCCTAAACCTAAACCTAAACCAAATAACCCTAACCCTAACCCTAAACCAACTAGCCCTAACACTAACCATAAGCCTAACCTTTACCAAAATAACCCTAACCATAACCCAAACCCAACTAACCATAACCCTAACCCTAACCCTAACCCTAACCCTAACCCTAACCCTAACCCTAGCCCAAATAACCCTAACCCTAACCCTAACCCTGACCCTAAACCTAACCCTAAACCAAATAACCCTAACCCTAACCCTAAACCAACTAGCCCTAACACTAACCATAAGCCTAACCTTTACCAAAATAACCCTATCCATAACTCAAACCCAACTAACCCTAACCCTAACCCTAACCCTAACCCTAACCCTAACCCTAACCCTAGCCCAAATAACCCTAACCCTAACCCTAACCCTGACCCTAAACCTAACCCTAAACCAAATAACCCTAACCCTAACCCTAAACCAACTAGCCCTAACACTAACCATAAGCCTAACCTTTACCAAAATAACCCTAACCATAACCCAAACCCAACTAACCATAACCCTAACCCTAACCCTAACCCTAACCCTAACCCTAACCCTAACCTTAACCCTAACCCTAACCCTAACCCTAACCCTAGCCCAAATAACCCTAAACCCTAACCCTAACCCTGACCCTAAACCTAACCCTAAACCAACTAGCCCTAACACTAACCATAAGCCTAACCTTTACCAAAATAACCCTAACCATAACCCTAACCCAACTAACCCTAACCCTAACCCTAACCCTAACCCTAACCCTAGCCCAAATAACCCTAACCCTAACCCTAACCCTGACCCTAAACCTAACCCTAAACCAAATAACCCTAACCCTAACCCTAAACCAACTAGCCCTAACACTAACCATAAGCCTAACCTTTACCAAAATAACCCTAACCGTAACCCAAACCCAACTAACCCTAACCCTAACCCTAACCCTAACCCTAACCCGAACCCTAGCCCAAATAACCCTAACCCTAACCCTAACCCTGACCCTAAACCTAACCCTAAACCAAATAACCCTAACCCTAACCCTAAACCAACTAGCCCTAACACTAACCATAAGCCTAACCTTTACCAAAATAACCCTAACCCCTAACCCTAACCCTAACCCTAACCCTAACCCTAACCCTAACCCTAACCCTAGCCCAAATAACCCTAACCCTAACCCTAACCCTGACCCTAAACCTAAACCTAAACCAAATAACCCTAACCCTAACCCTAAACCAACTAGCCCTAACACTAACCATAAGCCTAACCTTTACCAAAATAACCCTAACCATAACCCAAACCCAACTAACCATAACCCTAACCCTAACCCTAACCCTAACCCTAACCCTAGCCCAAATAACCCTAACCCTAACCCTAACCCTGACCCTAAACCTAAACCTAAACCAAATAACCCTAACCCTAACCCTAAACCAACTAGCCCTAACACTAACCATAAGCCTAACCTTTACCAAAATAACCCTAACCATTACCCAAACCCAACTAACCATAACCCTAACCCTAACCCTAACCCTAACCCGAACCCTAACCCTAGCCCAAATAACCCTAACCCTAACCCTAACCCTGACCCTAAACCTAACCCTAAACCAAATAACCCTAACCCTAACCCTAAACCAAGTAGACCTAACACTAACCATAAGCCTAACCTTTACCAAAATAACCCTAACCCTTACCCAAACCCAACTAACCCTAACCCTAACCCTAACCCTAACCCTAACCCTAACCCTAACCCTAGCCCAAATAACCCTAACCCTAACCCTAACCCTGACCCTAAACCTAACCCTAAACCAAATAACCCTAACCCTAACCCTAAACCAACTAGCCCTAACACTAACCATAAGCCTAACCTTTACCAAAATAACCCTAACCCTTACCCAAACCCAACTAACCCTAACCCTAACCCTAACCCTAACCCTAACCCTAACCCTAACCCTAACCCTAGCCCAAATAACCCTAACCCTAACCCTAACCCTGACCCTAACCCTAACCCTAAACCAAATAACCCTAACCCTAACCCTAAACCAACTAGCCCTAACACTAACCATAAGCCTAACCTTTACCAAAATAACCCTAACCATAACCCAAACCCAACTAACCATAACCCTAACCCTAACCCTAACCCTAACCCTAACCCTAACCCTAGCCCAAATAACCCTAACCCTAACCCTAACCCTGACCCTAAACCTAACCCTAAACCAAATAACCCTAACCCTAACCCTAAACCAACTAGCCCTAACACTAACCATAAGCCTAACCTTTACCAAAATAACCATAACCATAACCCTAACCCAACTAACCCTAACCCTAACCCTAACCCTAACTCTAGCCCAAATAACCCTAACCCTAACCCTAACCCTGACCCTAAACCTAACCCTAAACCAAATAACCCTAACCCTAACCCTAAACCAACTAGCCCTAACACTAACCATAAGCCTAACCTTTACCAAAATAACCCTAACCATAACCCAAACCCAACTAACCATAACCCTAACCCTAACCCTAACCCTAACCCTAACCCGAACCCTAGCCCAAATAACCCTAACCCTAACCCTAACCCTGACCCTAAACCTAACCCTAAACCAAATAACCCTAACCCTAACCCTAAACCAACTAGCCCTAACACTAACCATAAGCCTAACCTTTACCAAAATAACCCTAACCATAGCCCTAACCCAACTAACCATAACCCTAACCCTAACCCTAACCCTAACCCTAACCCTAGCCCAAATAACCCTAACCCTAACCCTAACCCTGACCCTAAACCTAAACCTAAACCAAATAACCCTAACCCTAACCCTAAACCAACTAGCCCTAACACTAACCATAAGCCTAACCTTTACCAAAATAACCCTAACCATAACCCTAACCCAACTAATCATAACCCTAACCCTAACCCTAACCCTAACCCTAGCCAAAATAACCCTAACCCTAACCCTAACCCTGACCCTAAACCTAACCCTAAACCAAATAACCCTAACCCTAACCCTAAACCAACTAGCCCTAACACTAACCATAAGCCTAACCTTTACCAAAATAACCCTAACCATAACCCAAACCCAACTAACCATAACCCTAACCCTAACCCTAACCCTAACCCTAACCCTAACCCTAACCCTAGCCCAAATAACCCTAACCCTAACCCTAACCCTGACCCTAAACCTAACCCTAAACCAAATAACCCTAACCCTAACCCTAAACCAACTAGCCCTAACATTAACCATAAGCCTAACCTTTACCAAAATAACCCTAACCATAACCCAAACCCAACTAACCATAACCCTAACCCTAACCCTAACCCTAACCCTAACCCTAACCCTAACCCTAACCCTAACCCTAACCCTAGCCCAAATAACCCTAACCCTAACCCTAACCCTGACCCTAAACCTAACCCTAAACCAAATAACCCTAACCCTAACCCTAAACCAACTAGCCCTAACACTAACCATAAGCCTAACCTTTACCAAAATAACCCTAACCATAACCCAAACCAAACTAACCATAACCATAACCCTAACCCTAACCCTAACCCTCACCCTAGCCCAAATAACCCTAACCCTAACCCTAACCCTGACCCTAAACCTAACCCTAAACCAAATAACCCTAACCCTAACCCTAAACCAACTAGCCCTAACACTAACCATAAGCCTAACCTTTACCAAAATAACCCTAACCATAACCCTAACCCAACTAACCCTAACCCTAACCCTAACCCTAACCCTAACCCTAACCCTAGCCCAAATAACCCTAACCCTAACCCTAACCCTGACCCTAAACCTAAACCTAAACCAAATAACCCTAACCCTAACCCTAAACCAACTAGCCCTAACACTAACCATAAGCCTAACCTTTACCAAAATAACCCTAACCATTACCCAAACCCAACTAAACATAACCTTAACCCAACTAACCCTAACCCTAACCCTAACCCTAACCCTAGCCCAAATAACCCTAACCCTATCCCTAACCCTGACCCTAAACCTAACCCTAAACCAAATAACCCTAACCCTAACCCTAAACCAACTAGCCCTAACACTAACCATAAGCCTAACCTTTACCAAAATAACCCTAACCATAACCCAAACCCAACTAACCATAACCCTAACCCTAACCCTAACCCTAACCCTAACCCTCACCCTAGCCCAAATAACCCTAACCCTAACCCTAACCCTGACCCTAAACCTAACCCTAAACCAAATAACCCTAACCCTAACCCTAAACCAACTAGCCCTAACACTAACCATAAGCCTAACCTTTACCAAAATAACCCTAACCATAACCCAAACCCAACTAACCATAACCCTAACCCTAACCCTAACCCTAACCCTAACCCTAACCCTAACCCTAACCCTAACCCTAACCCTACCCTAGCCCAAATAACCCTAACCCTAACCCTAACCCTGACCCTAAACCTAAACCTAAACCAAATAACCCTAACCCTAACCCTAAACCAACTAGCCCTAACACTAACCATAAGCCTAACCTTTACCAAAATAACCCTATCCATAACCCAAACCCAACTAACCCTAACCCTAACCCTAACCCTAACCCTAACCCTAACCCTAGCCCAAATAACCCTAACCCTAACCCTAACCCTGACCCTAAACCTAAACCTAAACCAAATAACCCTAACCCTAACCCTAAACCAACTAGCCCTAACACTAACCATAAGCCTAACCTTTACCAAAAAAACCCTAACCATAACCCAAACCCAACTAACCATAACCCTAACCCTAACCCTAACCCTAACCCTAACCCTAGCCCAAATAACCCTAACCCTAACCCTAACCCTGACCCTAAACCTAACCCTAAACCAAATAACCCTAACCCTAACCCTAAACCAACTAGCCCTAACATTAACCATAAGCCTAACCTTTACCAAAATAACCCTAACCATAACCCAAACCCAACTAACCATAACCCTAACCCTAACCCTAACCCTAACCCTAACCCTAACCCTAGCCCAAATAACCCTAACCCTAACCCTAACCCTGACCCTAAACCTAACCCTAAACCAAATAACCCTAACCCTAACCCTAAACCAACTAGCCCTAACACTAACCATAAGCCTAACCTTTACCAAAATAACCCTAACCATAACCCAAACCAAACTAACCATAACCATAACCCTAACCCTAACCCTAACCCTCACCCTAGCCCAAATAACCCTAACCCTAACCCTAACCCTGACCCTAAACCTAACCCTAAACCAAATAACCCTAACCCTAACCCTAAACCAACTAGCCCTAACACTAACCATAAGCCTAACCTTTACCAAAATAACCCTAACCATAACCCTAACCCAACTAACCCTAACCCTAACCCTAACCCTAACCCTAACCCTAACCCTAGCCCAAATAACCCTAACCCTAACCCTAACCCTGACCCTAAACCTAAACCTAAACCAAATAACCCTAACCCTAACCCTAAACCAACTAGCCCTAACACTAACCATAAGCCTAACCTTTACCAAAATAACCCTAACCATTACCCAAACCCAACTAAACATAACCCTAACCCAACTAACCCTAACCCTAACCCTAACCCTAACCCTAGCCCAAATAACCCTAACCCTATCCCTAACCCTGACCCTAAACCTAACCCTAAACCAAATAACCCTAACCCTAACCCTAAACCAACTAGCCCTAACACTAACCATAAGCCTAACCTTTACCAAAATAACCCTAACCATAACCCAAACCCAACTAACCATAACCCTAACCCTAACCCTAACCCTAACCCTAACCTTAACCCTAACCCTAACCCTAACCCTAACCCTAACCCTAACCTTAACCCTAACCCTAACCCTAACCCTAACCCTAGCCCAAATAACCCTAAACCCTAACCCTAACCCTGACCCTAAACCTAACCCTAAACCAACTAGCCCTAACACTAACCATAAGCCTAACCTTTACCAAAATAACCCTAACCATAACCCTAACCCAACTAACCCTAACCCTAACCCTAACCCTAACCCTAACCCTAGCCCAAATAACCCTAACCCTAACCCTAACCCTGACCCTAAACCTAACCCTAAACCAAATAACCCTAACCCTAACCCTAAACCAACTAGCCCTAACACTAACCATAAGCCTAACCTTTACCAAAATAACCCTAACCGTAACCCAAACCCAACTAACCCTAACCCTAACCCTAACCCTAACCCTAACCCGAACCCTAGCCCAAATAACCCTAACCCTAACCCTAACCCTGACCCTAAACCTAACCCTAAACCAAATAACCCTAACCCTAACCCTAAACCAACTAGCCCTAACACTAACCATAAGCCTAACCTTTACCAAAATAACCCTAACCCTAACCCTAACCCTAACCCTAACCCTAACCCTAACCCTAACCCTAACCCTAGCCCAAATAACCCTAACCCTAACCCTAACCCTGACCCTAAACCTAAACCTAAACCAAATAACCCTAACCCTAACCCTAAACCAACTAGCCCTAACACTAACCATAAGCCTAACCTTTACCAAAATAACCCTAACCATAACCCAAACCCAACTAACCATAACCCTAACCCTAACCCTAACCCTAACCCTAACCCTAGCCCAAATAACCCTAACCCTAACCCTAACCCTGACCCTAAACCTAAACCTAAACCAAATAACCCTAACCCTAACCCTAAACCAACTAGCCCTAACACTAACCATAAGCCTAACCTTTACCAAAATAACCCTAACCATTACCCAAACCCAACTAACCATAACCCTAACCCTAACCCTAACCCTAACCCGAACCCTAACCCTAGCCCAAATAACCCTAACCCTAACCCTAACCCTGACCCTAAACCTAACCCTAAACCAAATAACCCTAACCCTAACCCTAAACCAACTAGCCCTAACACTAACCATAAGCCTAACCTTTACCAAAATAACCCTAACCCTTACCCAAACCCAACTAACCCTAACCCTAACCCTAACCCTAACCCTAACCCTAACCCTAACCCTAGCCCAAATAACCCTAACCCTAACCCTAACCCTGACCCTAAACCTAACCCTAAACCAAATAACCCTAACCCTAACCCTAAACCAACTAGCCCTAACACTAACCATAAGCCTAACCTTTACCAAAATAACCCTAACCATAACCCAAACCCAACTAACCATAACCCTAACCCTAACCCTAACCCTAACCCTAACCCTAACCCTAACCCTAACCCTAGCCCAAATAACCCTAACCCTAACCCTAACCCTGACCCTAAACCTAACCCTAAACCAAATAACCCTAACCCTAACCCTAAACCAACTAGCCCTAACATTAACCATAAGCCTAACCTTTACCAAAATAACCCTAACCATAACCCAAACCCAACTAACCATAACCCTAACCCTAACCCTAACCCTAACCCTAACCCTAACCCTAACCCTAACCCTAACCCTAGCCCAAATAACCCTAACCCTAACCCTAACCCTGACCCTAAACCTAACCCTAAACCAAATAACCCTAACCCTAACCCTAAACCAACTAGCCCTAACACTAACCATAAGCCTAACCTTTACCAAAATAACCCTAACCATAACCCAAACCAAACTAACCATAACCATAACCCTAACCCTAACCCTAACCCTCACCCTAGCCCAAATAACCCTAACCATAACCCTAACCCTGACCCTAAACCTAACCCTAAACCAAATAACCCTAACCCTAACCCTAAACCAACTAGCCCTAACACTAACCATAAGCCTAACCTTTACCAAAATAACCCTAACCATAACCCTAACCCAACTAACCCTAACCCTAACCCTAACCCTAACCCTAACCCTAACCCTAGCCCAAATAACCCTAACCCTAACCCTAACCCTGACCCTAAACCTAAACCTAAACCAAATAACCCTAACCCTAACCCTAAACCAACTAGCCCTAACACTAACCATAAGCCTAACCTTTACCAAAATAACCCTAACCATTACCCAAACCCAA
>NW_028276433.1:787500-822500 GCF_052056855.1 Sturnus vulgaris | reverse complement strand
TAACCCTAACCCTAACCCTAACCCTAACCCTAACCCTAACCCTAGCCCTAATAACCCTAACCCTAACCCTAACCCTGACCCTAAACCTAAACCTAAACCAAATAACCCTAACCCTAACCCTAAACCAACTAGCCCTAACACTAACCATAAGCCTAACCTTTACCAAAATAACCCTATCCGTAACCCAAACCCAACTAACCCTAACCCTAACCCTAACCCTAACCCTAACCCTAACCCTAACCCTAGCCCAAATAACCCTAACCATAACCCTAACCCTGACCCTAAACCTAAACCTAAACCAAATAACCCTAACCCTAACCCTAAACCAACTAGCCCTAACACTAACCATAAGCCTAACCTTTACCAAAATAACCCTAACCATAACCCTAACCCAACTAACCCTAACCCTAACCCTAACCCTAACCCTAACCCTAACCCTAACCCTAACCCTAGCCCAAATAACCCTAACCCTAACCCTAACCCTGACCCTAAACCTAAACCTAAACCATATAACCCTAACCCTAACCCTAAACCAACTAGCCCTAACACTAACCATAAGCCTAACCTTTACCAAAATAACCCAAACCATTACCCAAACCCAACTAACCATAACCCTAACCCTAACCCTAACCCTAACCCTAACCCTAACCCTAACCCTAGCCCAAATAACCCTAACCCTAACCCTAACCCTGACCCTAAACCTAACCCTAAACCAAATAACCCTAACCCTAACCCTAAACCAAGTAGACCTAACACTAACCATAAGCCTAACCTTTACCAAAATAACCCTAACCCTAACCCTAACCCAACTAACCCTAACCCTAACCCTAACCCTAACCCTAACCCTAACCCTAACCCTAACCCTAACCCTAACCCTAACCCTAGCCCTAATAACCCTAACCCTAACCCTAACCCTGACCCTAAACCTAAACCTAAACCAAATAACCCTAACCCTAACCCTAAACCAACTAGCCCTAACACTAACCATAAGCCTAACCTTTACCAAAATAACCCTATCCATAACCCAAACCCAACTAACCCTAACCCTAACCCTAACCCTAACCCTAACCCTAACCCTAGCCCAAATAACCCTAACCCTAACCCTAACCCTGACCCTAAACCTAAACCTAAACCAAATAACCCTAACCCTAACCCTAAACCAACTAGACCTAACACTAACCATAAGCCTAACCTTTACCAAAATAACCCTAACCATAACCCTAACCCAACTAACCCTAACCCTAACCCTAACCCTAACCCTAACCCTAACCCTAACCCTAACCCTAACCCTAGCCCAAATAACCCTAACCCTAACCCTAACCCTGACCCTAAACCTAAACCTAAACCAAATAACCCTAACCCTAACCCTAAACCAACTAGCCCTAACACTAACCATAAGCCTAACCTTTACCAAAATAACCCTAACCATAACCCAAACCCAACTAACCATAACCCTAACCCTAACCCTAACCCTAACCTAACCCTAACCCTAACCCTAACCCTAACCCTAGCCCAAATAACCCTAACCCTAACCCTAACCCTGACCCTAACCTAACCCTAAACCAAATAACCCTAACCCTAACCGTAAACCAACTAGCCCTAACACTAACCATAAGCCTAACCTTTACCAAAATAACCCTAACCATAACTCAAACCCAACTAACCATAACCCTAACCCTAACCCTAACCCTAACCCTAACCCTAACCCTAACCCTAGCCCAAATAACCCTAACCCTAACCCTAACCCTGACCCTAAACCTAACCCTAAACCAAATAACCCTAACCCTAACCCTAAACCAACTAGCCCTAACACTAACCATAAGCCTAACCTTTACCAAAATAACCCTAACCATAACCCAAACCCAACTAACCATAACCCTAACCCTAACCCTAACCCTAACCCTAACCCTAACCCTAACCTTAACCCTAACCCTAACCCTAACCCTAACCCTAGCCCAAATAACCCTAAACCCTAACCCTAACCCTGACCCTAAACCTAACCCTAAACCAACTAGCCCTAACACTAACCATAAGCCTAACCTTTACCAAAATAACCCTAACCATAACCCTAACCCAACTAACCCTAACCCTAACCCTAACCCTAACCCTAACCCTAGCCCAAATAACCCTAACCCTAACCCTAACCCTGACCCTAAACCTAACCCTAAACCAAATAACCCTAACCCTAACCCTAAACCAACTAGCCCTAACACTAACCATAAGCCTAACCTTTACCAAAATAACCCTAACCGTAACCCAAACCCAACTAACCCTAACCCTAACCCTAACCCTAACCCTAACCCGAACCCTAGCCCAAATAACCCTAACCCTAACCCTAACCCTGACCCTAAACCTAACCCTAAACCAAATAACCCTAACCCTAACCCTAAACCAACTAGCCCTAACACTAACCATAAGCCTAACCTTTACCAAAATAACCCTAACCCTAACCCTAACCCTAACCCTAACCCTAACCCTAACCCTAACCCTAACCCTAACCCTAACCCTAGCCCAAATAACCCTAACCCTAACCCTAACCCTGACCCTAAACCTAAACCTAAACCAAATAACCCTAACCCTAACCCTAAACCAACTAGCCCTAACACTAACCATAAGCCTAACCTTTACCAAAATAACCCTAACCATAACCCAAACCCAACTAACCATAACCCTAACCCTAACCCTAACCCTAACCCTAACCCTAACCCTAGCCCAAATAACCCTAACCCTAACCCTAACCCTGACCCTAAACCTAAACCTAAACCAAATAACCCTAACCCTAACCCTAAACCAACTAGCCCTAACACTAACCATAAGCCTAACCTTTACCAAAATAACCCTAACCATTACCCAAACCCAACTAACCATAACCCTAACCCTAACCCGAACCCTAACCCTAGCCCAAATAACCCTAACCCTAACCCTAACCCTGACCCTAAACCTAACCCTAAACCAAATAACCCTAACCCTAACCCTAAACCAAGTAGACCTAACACTAACCATAAGCCTAACCTTTACCAAAATAACCCTAACCCTTACCCAAACCCAACTAACCCTAACCCTAACCCTAACCCTAACCCTAACCCTAACCCTAACCCTAGCCCAAATAACCCTAACCCTAACCCTAACCCTGACCCTAAACCTAACCCTAAACCAAATAACCCTAACCCTAACCCTAAACCAACTAGCCCTAACACTAACCATAAGCCTAACCTTTACCAAAATAACCCTAACCCTTACCCAAACCCAACTAACCCTAACCCTAACCCTAACCCTAACCCTAACCCTAACCCTAACCCTAACCCTAGCCCAAATAACCCTAACCCTAACCCTAACCCTGACCCTAAACCTAACCCTAAACCAAATAACCCTAACCCTAACCCTAAACCAACTAGCCCTAACACTAACCATAAGCCTAACCTTTACCAAAATAACCCTAACCATAACCCAAACCCAACTAACCATAACCCTAACCCTAACCCTAACCCTAACCCTAACCCTAACCCTAACCCTAACCCTAACCCTAACCCTAACCCTAACCCTAACCATAACCCTAACCCTAACCCTAACCCTAACCCTAACCCTAACCCTAACCCTAACCCTAACCCTAACCCTAACCCTAACCCTAGCCCAAATAACCCTAACCCTATCCCTAACCCTGACCCTAAACCTAACCCTAAACCAAATAACCCTAACCCTAACCCTAAACCAACTAGCCCTAACACTAACCATAAGCCTAACCTTTACCAAAATAACCCTAACCATAACCCAAACCCAACTAACCATAACCCTAACCCTAACCCTAACCCTAACCCTAACCCTAACCCTAACCCTAGCCCAAATAACCCTAACCCTAACCCTAACACTGACCCTAAACCTAACCCTAAACCAAATAACCCTAACCCTAACCCTAAACCAACTAGCCCTAACACTAACCATAAGCCTAACCTTTTACCAAAATAACCCTAACCATAACCCAAACCCAACTAACCATAACCCAAACCCAACTAACCCTAACCCTAACCCTAACCCTAACCCTAACCCTAGCCCAAATAACCCTAACCCTAACCCTAACCCTGACCCTAAACCTAAACCTAAACCAAATAACCCTAACCCTAACCCTAAACCAACTAGCCCTAACACTAACCATAAGCCTAACCTTTACCAAAATAACCCTAACCATTACCCAAACCCAACTAACCATAACCCTAACCCTAACCCTAACCCTAACCCTAACCCTAACCCTAACCCTAACCCTAACCCTAACCCTAACCCTAACCCTAACCCTAACCCTAACCCTAACCCTAACCCTAACCCTAACCCTAACCCTAACCCTAACCCTAACCCTAACCCTAACCCTAACCCTAACCCTAACCCTAACCCTAACCCTAACCCTAACCCTAACCCTAACCCTAACCCTAACCCTAACCCTAACCTTTACCAAAATAACCCTAACCCTAACCCTAACCCAACTAACCCTAACCCTAACCCTAACCCTAACCCTAACCCTAACCCTAACCCTAACCCTAACCCTAGCCCTAATAACCCTAACCCTAACCCTAACCCTGACCCTAAACCTAAACCTAAACCAAATAACCCTAACCCTAACCCTAAACCAACTAGCCCTAACACTAACCATAAGCCTAACCTTTACCAAAATAACCCTATCCATAACCCAAACCCAACTAACCCTAACCCTAACCCTAACCCTAACCCTAACCCTAACCCTAACCCTAGCCCAAATAACCCTAACCATAACCCTAACCCTGACCCTAACCTAAACCTAAACCAAATAACCCTAACCCTAACCCTAAACCAACTAGCCCTAACACTAACCATAAGCCTAACCTTTACCAAAATAACCCTAACCATAACCCTAACCCAACTAACCCTAAACCTAACCCTAACCCTAACCCTAACCCTAACCCTAACCCGAACCCTAGCCCAAATAACCCTAACCCTAACCCTAACCCTGACCCTAAACCTAACCCTAAACCAAATAACCCTAACCCTAACCCTAAACCAACTAGCCCTAACACTAACCATAAGCCTAACCTTTACCAAAATAACCCTAACCATAACCCTAACCCAACTAACCATAACCCTAACCCTAACCCTAACCCTAACCCTAACCCTAGCCCAAATAACCCTAACCCTAACCCTAACCCTGACCCTAAACCTAAACCTAAACCAAATAACCCTAACCCTAACCCTAAACCAACTAGCCCTAACACTAACCATAAGCCTAACCTTTACCAAAATAACCCTAACCATTACCCAAACCCAACTAACCATAACCCTAACCCTAACCCTAACCCTAACCCTAACCCTAGCCCAAATAAACCCTAACCCTAACCCTAACCCTGACCCTAAACCTAAACCTAAACCAAATAACCCTAACCCTAACCCTAAACCAACTAGCCCTAACACTAACCATAAGCCTAACCTTTACCAAAATAACCCTAACCATAACCCTAACCCAACTAACCCTAACCCTAACCCTAACCCTAACCCTAACCCTAACCCTAACCCTAACCCTAGCCCAAATAACCCTAACCCTAACCCTAACCCTGACCCTAAACCTAAACCTAAACCAAATAACCCTAACCCTAACCCTAAACCAACTAGCCCTAACACTAACCATAAGCCTAACCTTTACCAAAATAACCCTAACCATTACCCAAACCCAACTAACCATAACCCTAACCCTAACCCTAACCCTAACCCTAACCCTAGCCCAAATAACCCTAACCCTGACCCTAAACCTAACCCTAAACCAAATAACCCTAACCCTAACCCTAAACCAAGTAGACCTAACACTAACCATAAGCCTAACCTTTACCAAAATAACCCTAACCCTAACCCTAACCCAACTAACCCTAACCCTAACCCTAACCCTAACCCTACCCTAACCCTAACCCTAACCCTAACCCTAGCCCTAATAACCCTAACCCTAACCCTAACCCTGACCCTAAACCTAAACCTAAACCAAATAACCCTAACCCTAACCCTAAACCAACTAGCCCTAACACTAACCATAAGCCTAACCTTTACCAAAATAACCCTATCCATAACCCAAAACCCAACTAACCCTAACCCTAACCCTAACCCTAACCCTAGCCCAAATAACCCTAACCCTAACCCTAACCCTGACCCTAAACCTAAACCTAAACCAAATAACCCTAACCCTAACCCTAAACCAACTAGCCCTAACACTAACCATAAGCCTAACCTTTACCAAAATAACCCTAACCATAACCCAAACCCAACTAACCATAACCCTAACCCTAACCCTAACCCTAACCCTAACCCTAACCCTAGCCCAAATAACCCTAACCCTAACCCTAACCCTGACCCTAAACGTAAACCTAAACCAAATAACCCTACCCTAACCCTAAACCAACTAGCCCTAACACTAACCATAAGCCTAACCTTTACCAAAATAACCCTAACCATTACCCAAACCCAACTAACCATAACCCTAACCCTAACCCGAACCCTAACCCTAGCCCAAATAACCCTAACCCTAACCCTAACCCTGACCCTAAACCTAACCCTAAACCAAATAACCCTAACCCTAACCCTAAACCAAGTAGACCTAACACTAACCATAAGCCTAACCTTTACCAAAATAACCCGAACCCTTACCCAAACCCAACTAACCCTAACCCTAACCCTAACCCTAACCCTAACCCTAACCCTAACCCTAGCCCAAATAACCCTAACCCTAACCCTAACCCTGACCCTAAACCTAACCCTAAACCAAATAACCCTAACCCTAACCCTAAACCAACTAGCCCTAACACTAACCATAAGCCTAACCTTTACCAAAATAACCCTAACCCTTACCCAAACCCAACTAACCCTAACCCTAACCCTAACCCTAACCCTAACCCTAACCCTAACCCTAACCCTAACCCTAGCCCAAATAACCCTAACCCTAACCCTAACCCTGACCTAAACCTAACCCTAAACCAAATAACCCTAACCCTAACCCTAAACCAACTAGCCCTAACACTAACCATAAGCCTAACCTTTACCAAAATAACCCTAACCATAACCCAAACCCAACTAACCATAACCCTAACCCTAACCCTAACCCTAACCCTAACCCTAACCCTAACCCTAACCCTAACCCTAACCCTAACCCTAACCCTAACCATAACCCTAACCCTAACCCTAACCCTAACCCTAACCCTAACCCTAACCCTAACCCTAACCCTAACCCTAACCCTAACCCTAACCCTAACCCTAGCCCAAATAACCCTAACCCTATCCCTAACCCTGACCCTAAACCTAAACCTAAACCAAATAACCCTAACCCTAACCCTAAACCAACTAGCCCTAACACTAACCATAAGCCTAACCTTACCAAAATAACCCTAACCATAACCCAAACCCAACTAACCATAACCCTAACCCTAACCCTAACCCTAACCCTAACCCTAACCCTAACCCTAGCCCAAATAACCCTAACCCTAACCCTAACCCTGACCCTAAACCTAACCCTAAACCAAATAACCCTAACCCTAACCCTAAACCAACTAGCCCTAACACTAACCATAAGCCTAACCTTTACCAAAATAACCCTAACCATAACCCAAACCCAACTAACCATAACCCAAACCCAACTAACCCTAACCCTAACCCTAACCCTAACCCTAACCCTAGCCCAAATAACCCTAACCCTAACCCTAACCCTGTCCCTAAACCTAACCTAAACCAAATAACCCTAACCCTAACCCTAAACCAACTAGCCCTAACACTAACCATAAGCCTAACCTTTACCAAAATAACCCTAACCATTACCCAAACCCAACTAACCATAACCCTAACCCTAACCCTAACCCTAACCCTAACCCTAACCCTAACCCTAGCCCAAATAACCCTAACCCTAACCCTAACCCTGACCCTAAACCTAACCCTAAACCAAATAACCCTAACCCTAACCCTAAACCAAGTAGACCTAACACTAACCATAAGCCTAACCTTTACCAAAATAACCCTAACCCTAACCCTAACCCAACTAACCCTAACCCTAACCCTAACCCTAACCCTAACCCTAACCCTAACCCTAACCCTAACCCTAGCCCTAATAACCCTAACCCTAACCCTAACCCTGACCCTAAACCTAAACCTAAACCAAATAACCCTAACCCTAACCCTAAACCAACTAGCCCTAACACTAACCATAAGCCTAACCTTTACCAAAATAACCCTATCCATAACCCAAACCCAACTAACCCTAACCCTAACCCTAACCCTAACCCTAACCCTAACCCTAACCCTAGCCCAAATAACCCTAACCATAACCCTAACCCTGACCCTAAACCTAAACCTAAACCAAATAACCCTAACCCTAACCCTAAACCAACTAGCCCTAACACTAACCATAAGCCTAACCTTTACCAAAATAACCCTAACCATAACCCTAACCCAACTAACCCTAACCCTAACCCTAACCCAAACCCTAACCCTAACCCTAACCCGAACCCTAGCCCAAATAACCCTAACCCTAACCCTAACCCTGACCCTAAACCTAACCCTAAACCAAATAACCCTAACCCTAACCCTAAACCAACTAGCCCTAACACTAACCATAAGCCTAACCTTTACCAAAATAACCCTAACCATAACCCTAACCCAACTAACCCTAACCCTAACCCTAACCCTAACCCTAACCCCTAACCCTAACCCTAACCCTAGCCCAAATAACCCTAACCCTAACCCTAACCTGACCCTAAACCTAAACCTAAACCAAATAACCCTAACCCTAACCCTAAACCAACTAGCCCTAACACTAACCATAAGCCTAACCTTTACCAAAATAACCCTAACCATAACCCAAACCCAACTAACCATAACCCTAACCCTAACCCTAACCCTAACCCTAACCCTAACCCTAACCCTAACCCTAACCCTAGCCCAAATAACCCTAACCCTAACCCTAACCCTGACCCTAAACCTAACCCTAAACCAAATAACCCTAACCCTAACCCTAAACCAACTAGCCCTAACACTAACCATAAGCCTAACCTTTACCAAAATAACCCTAACCATAACTCAAACCCAACTAACCATAACCCTAACCCTAACCCTAACCCTAACCCTAACCCTAACCCTAACCCTAGCCCAAATAACCCTAACCCTAACCCTAACCCTGACCCTAAAACCTAACCCTAAACCAAATAACCCTAACCCTAACCCTAAACCAACTAGCCCTAACACTAACCATAAGCCTAACCTTTACCAAAATAACCCTAACCATAACGCAAACCCAACTAACCATAACCCTAACCCTAACCCTAACCCTAACCCTAACCCTAACCCTAACCTTAACCCTAACCCTAACCCTAACCCTAACCCTAGCCCAAATAACCCTAAACCCTAACCCTAACCCTGACCCTAAACCTAACCCTAAACCAACTAGCCCTAACACTAACCATAAGCCTAACCTTTACCAAAATAACCCTAACCATAACCCTAACCCAACTAACCCTAACCCTAACCCTAACCCTAACCCTAACCCTAGCCCAAATAACCCTAACCCTAACCCTAACCCTGACCCTAAACCTAACCCTAAACCAAATAACCCTAACCCTAACCCTAAAACCAACTAGCCCTAACACTAACCATAAGCCTAACCTTTACCAAAATAACCCTAACCGTAACCCAAACCCAACTAACCCTAACCCTAACCCTAACCCTAACCCTAACCCGAACCCTAGCCCAAATAACCCTAACCCTAACCCTAACCCTGACCCTAAACCTAACCCTAAACCAAATAACCCTAACCCTAACCCTAAACCAACTAGCCCTAACACTAACCATAAGCCTAACCTTTACCAAAATAACCCTAACCCTAACCCTAACCCTAACCCTAACCCTAACCCTAACCCTAACCCTAACCCTAACCCTAACCCTAACCCTAGCCCAAATAACCCTAACCCTAACCCTAACCCTGACCCTAAACCTAAACCTAAACCAAATAACCCTAACCCTAACCCTAAACCAACTAGCCCTAACACTAACCATAAGCCTAACCTTTACCAAAATAACCCTAACCATAACCCAAACCCAACTAACCATAACCCTAACCCTAACCCTAACCCTAACCCTAACCCTAGCCCAAATAACCCTAACCCTAACCCTAACCCTGACCCTAAACCTAAACCTAAACCAAATAACCCTAACCCTAACCCTAAACCAACTAGCCCTAACACTAACCATAAGCCTAACCTTTACCAAAATAACCCTAACCATTACCCAAACCCAACTAACCATAACCCTAACCCTAACCCGAACCCTAACCCTAGCCCAAATAACCCTAACCCTAACCCTAACCCTGACCCTAAACCTAACCCTAAACCAAATAACCCTAACCCTAACCCTAAACCAAGTAGACCTAACACTAACCATAAGCCTAACCTTTACCAAAATAACCCTAACCCTTACCCAAACCCAACTAACCCTAACCCTAACCCTAACCCTAACCCTAACCCTAACCCTAACCCTAACCCTAGCCCAAATAACCCTAACCCTAACCCTAACCCTGACCCTAAACCTAACCCTAAACCAAATAACCCTAACCCTAACCCTAAACCAACTAGCCCTAACACTAACCATAAGCCTAACCTTTACCAAAATAACCCTAACCCTTACCCAAACCCAACTAACCCTAACCCTAACCCTAACCCTAACCCTAACCCTAACCCTAACCCTAACCCTAGCCCAAATAACCCTAACCCTAACCCTAACCCTGACCCTAAACCTAACCCTAAACCAAATAACCCTAACCCTAACCCTAAACCAACTAGCCCTAACACTAACCATAAGCCTAACCTTTACCAAAATAACCCTAACCATAACCCAAACCCAACTAACCATAACCCTAACCCTAACCCTAACCCTAACCCTAACCCTAACCCTAACCCTAACCCTAACCCTAACCCTAACCCTAACCCTAACCCTAGCCCAAATAACCCTAACCCTATCCCTAACCCTGACCCTAAACCTAACCCTAAACCAAATAACCCTAACCCTAACCCTAAACCAACTAGCCCTAACACTAACCATAAGCCTAACCTTTACCAAAATAACCCTAACCATAACCCAAACCCAACTAACCATAACCCTAACCCTAACCCTAACCCTAACCCTAACCCTAACCCTAACCCTAACCCTAGCCCAAATAACCCTAACCCTAACCCTAACCCTGACCCTAAACCTAACCCTAAACCAAATAACCCTAACCCTAACCCTAAACCAACTAGCCCTAACACTAACCATAAGCCTAACCTTTACCAAAATAACCCTAACCATAACCCAAACCCAACTAACCATAACCCAAACCCAACTAACCCTAACCCTAACCCTAACCCTAACCCTAACCCTAGCCCAAATAACCCTAACCCTAACCCTAACCCTGACCCTAAACCTAAACCTAAACCAAATAACCCTAACCCTAACCCTAAACCAACTAGCCCTAACACTAACCATAAGCCTGACCTTTACCAAAATAACCCTAACCATTACCCAAACCCAACTAACCATAACCCTAACCCTAACCCTAACCCTAACCCTAACCCTAACCCTAACCCTAACCCTAACCCTAGCCCAAATAACCCTAACCCTAACCCTAACCCTGACCCTAAACCTAACCCTAAACCAAATAACCCTAACCCTAACCCTAAACCAACTAGCCCTAACACTAACCATAAGCCTAACCTTTACCAAAATAACCCTAACCCTTACCCAAACCCAACTAACCCTAACCCTAACCCTAACCCTAACCCTAACCCTAACCCTAACCCTAACCCTAACCCTAGCCCTAATAACCCTAACCCTAACCCTAACCCTGACCCTAAACCTAAACCTAAACCAAATAACCCTAACCCTAACCCTAAACCAACTAGCCCTAACACTAACCATAAGCCTAACCTTTACCAAAATAACCCTATCCATAACCCAAACCAAACTAAACCCTAACCCTAACCCTAACCCTAACCCTAACCCTAACCCTAACCCTAACCCTAGCCCAAATAACCCTAACCATAACCCTAACCCTGACCCTAAACCTAAACCTAAACCAAATAACCCTAACCCTAACCCTAAACCAACTAGCCCTAACACTAACCATAAGCCTAACCTTTACCAAAATAACCCTAACCATAACCCTAACCCAACTAACCCTAACCCTAACCCTAACCCTAACCCTAACCCTAACCCTAACCCTAACCCTAGCCCAAATAACCCTAACCCTAACCCTAACCCTGACCCTAAACCTAAACCTAAACCAAATAACCCTAACCCTAACCCTAAACCAACTAGCCCTAACACTAACCATAAGCCAAACCTTTACCAAAATAACCCTAACCATTACCCAAACCCAACTAACCCTAACCCTAACCCTAACCCTAACCCTAACCCTAACCCTAACCCTAACCCTAACCCTAGCCCAAATAACCCTAACCCTAACCCTAACCCTGACCCTAAACCTAACCCTAAACCAAATAACCCTAACCCTAACCCTAAACCAAGTAGACCTAACACTAACCATAAGCCTAACCTTTACCAAAATAACCCTAACCCTAACCCTAACCCAACTAACCCTAACCCTAACCCTAACCCTAACCCTAACCCTAACCCTAACCCTAACCCTAGCCCAAATAACCCTAACCCTAACCCTAACCCTGACCCTAAACCTAACCCTAAACCAAATAACCCTAACCCTAACCCTAAACCAACTAGCCCTAACACTAACCATAAGCCTAACCTTTACCAAAATAACCCTAACCATAACCCAAACCCAACTAACCATAACCCTAACCCTAACCCTAACCCTAACCCTAACCCTAACCCTAACCTTAACCCTAACCCTAACCCTAACCCTAACCCTAGCCCAAATAACCCTAAACCCTAACCCTAACCCTGACCCTAAACCTAACCCTAAACCAACTAGCCCTAACACTAACCATAAGCCTAACCTTTACCAAAATAACCCTAACCATAACCCTAACCCAACTAACCCTAACCCTAACCCTAACCCTAACCCTAACCCTAGCCCAAATAACCCTAACCCTAACCCTAACCCTGACCCTAAACCTAACCCTAAACCAAATAACCCTAACCCTAACCCTAAACCAACTAGCCCTAACACTAACCATAAGCCTAACCTTTACCAAAATAACCCTAACCGTAACCCAAACCCAACTAACCCTAACCCTAACCCTAACCCTAACCCTAACCCGAACCCTAGCCCAAATAACCCTAACCCTAACCCTAACCCTGACCCTAAACCTAACCCTAAACCAAATAACCCTAACCCTAACCCTAAACCAACTAGCCCTAACACTAACCATAAGCCTAACCTTTACCAAAATAACCCTAACCCTAACCCTAACCCTAACCCTAACCATAACCCTAACCCTAACCCTAACCCTAACCCTAACCCTAACCCTAGCCCAAATAACCCTAACCCTAACCCTAACCCTGACCCTAAACCTAACCCTAAACCAAATAACCCTAACCCTAACCCTAAACCAAGTAGACCTAACACTAACCATAAGCCTAACCTTTACCAAAATAACCCTAACCCTAACCCTAACCCAACTAACCCTAACCCTAACCCTAACCCTAACCCTAACCCTAACCCTAACCCTAACCCTAACCCTAACCCTAACCCTAGCCCTAATAACCCTAACCCTAACCCTAACCCTGACCCTAAACCTAAACCTAAACCAAATAACCCTAACCCTAACCCTAAACCAACTAGCCCTAACACTAACCATAAGCCTAACCTTTACCAAAATAACCCTATCCATAACCCAAACCCAACTAACCCTAACCCTAACCCTAACCCTAACCCTAACCCTAACCCTAGCCCAAATAACCCTAACCCTAACCCTAACCCTGACCCTAAACCTAACCCTAAACCAAATAACCCTAACCCTAACCCTAAACCAACTAGCCCTAACACTAACCATAAGCCTAACCTTTACCAAAATAACCCTAACCCTAACCCTAACCCAACTAACCCTAACCCTAACCCTAACCCTAACCCTAACCCTAACCCTAACCCTAGCCCAAATAACCCTAACCCTAACCCTAACCCTGACCCTAAACCTAAACCTAAACCAAATAACCCTAACCCTAACCCTAAACCAACTAGCCCTAACACTAACCATAAGCCTAACCTTTACCAAAATAACCCTAACCATAACCCAAACCCAACTAACCATAACCCTAACCCTAACCCTAACCCTAACCCTAACCCTAACCCTAACCCTAACCCTAGCCCAAATAACCCTAACCCTAACCCTAACCCTGACCCTAAACCTAACCCTAAACCAAATAACCCTAACCCTAACCCTAAACCAACTAGCCCTAACACTAACCATAAGCCTAACCTTTACCAAAATAACCCTAACCATAACCCAAACCCAACTAACCATAACCCTAACCCTAACCCTAACCCTAACCCTAACCCTAACCCTAACCCTAACCTTAACCCTAACCCTAACCCTAACCCTAACCCTAGCCCAAATAACCCTAAACCCTAACCCTAACCCTGACCCTAAACCTAACCCTAAACCAACTAGCCCTAACACTAACCATAAGCCTAACCTTTACCAAAATAACCCTAACCATAACCTACCCTAACCCAACTAACCCTAACCCTAACCCTAACCCTACCCTAACCCTAGCCCAAATAACCCTAACCCTAACCCTAACCCTGACCCTAAACCTAACCCTAAACCAAATAACCCTAACCCTAACCCTAAACCAACTAGCCCTAACACTAACCATAAGCCTAACCTTTACCAAAATAACCCTAACCGTAACCCAAACCCAACTAACCCTAACCCTAACCCTAACCCTAACCCTAACCCGAACCCTAGCCCAAATAACCCTAACCCTAACCCTAACCCTGACCCTAAACCTAACCCTAAACCAAATAACCCTAACCCTAACCCTAAACCAACTAGCCCTAACACTAACCATAAGCCTAACCTTTACCAAAATAACCCTAACCCTAACCCTAACCCTAACCCTAACCCTAACCCTAACCCTAACCCTAACCCTAACCCTAACCCTAACCCTAGCCCAAATAACCCTAACCCTAACCCTAACCCTGACCCTAAACCTAAACCTAAACCAAATAACCCTAACCCTAACCCTAAACCAACTAGCCCTAACACTAACCATAAGCCTAACCTTTACCAAAATAACCCTAACCATTACCCAAACCCAACTAACCATAACCCTAACCCTAACCCGAACCCTAACCCTAGCCCAAATAACCCTAACCCTAACCCTAACCCTGACCCTAAACCTAACCCTAAACCAAATAACCCTAACCCTAACCCTAAACCAAGTAGACCTAACACTAACCATAAGCCTAACCTTTACCAAAATAACCCTAACCCTTACCCAAACCCAACTAACCCTAACCCTAACCCTAACCCTAACCCTAACCCTAACCCTAACCCTAGCCCAAATAACCCTAACCCTAACCCTAACCCTGACCCTAAACCTAACCCTAAACCAAATAACCCTAACCCTAACCCTAAACCAACTAGCCCTAACACTAACCATAAGCCTAACCTTTACCAAAATAACCCTAACCCTTACCCAAACCCAACTAACCCTAACCCTAACCCTAACCCTAACCCTAACCCTAACCCTAACCCTAACCCTAGCCCAAATAACCCTAACCCTAACCCTAACCCTGACCCTAAACCTAACCCTAAACCAAATAACCCTAACCCTAACCCTAAACCAACTAGCCCTAACACTAACCATAAGCCTAACCTTTACCAAAATAACCCGAACCATAACCCAAACCCAACTAACCCTAACCCTAACCCTAACCCTAACCCTAACCCTAACCCTAACCCTAACCCTAACCCTAACCCTAACCCTAACCCTAACCCTAACCCTAGCCCAAATAACCCTAACCCTATCCCTAACCCTGACCCTAAACCTAACCCTAAACCAAATAACCCTAACCCTAACCCTAAACCAACTAGCCCTAACACTAACCATAAGCCTAACCTTTACCAAAATAACCCTAACCATAACCCAAACCCAACTAACCATAACCCTAACCCTAACCCTAACCCTAACCCTAACCCTAACCCTAACCCTAGCCCAAATAACCCTAACCCTAACCCTAACCCTGACCCTAAACCTAACCCTAAACCAAATAACCCTAACCCTAACCCTAAACCAACTAGCCCTAACACTAACCATAAGCCTAACCTTTACCAAAATAACCCTAACCATAACCCAAACCCAACTAACCATAACCCAAACCCAACTAACCCTAACCCTAACCCTAACCCTAACCCTAACCCTAGCCCAAATAACCCTAACCCTAACCCTAACCCTGACCCTAAACCTAAACCTAAACCAAATATCCCTAACCCTAACCCTAAACCAACTAGCCCTAACACTAACCATAAGCCTAACCTTTACCAAAATAACCCTAACCATTACCCAAACCCAACTAAACATAACCCTAACCCTAACCCTAACCCTAACCCTAACCCTAACCCTAACCCTAGCCCAAATAACCCTAACCCTAACCCTAACCCTGACCCTAAACCTAACCCTAAACCAAATAACCCTAACCCTAACCCTAAACCAAGTAGACCTAACACTAACCATAAGCCTAACCTTTACCAAAATAACCCTAACCCTAACCCTAACCCAACTAACCCTAACCCTAACCCTAACCCTAACCCTAACCCTAACCCTAACCCTAACCCTAACCCTAGCCCTAATAACCCTAACCCTAACCCTAACCCTGACCCTAAACCTAAACCTAAACCAAATAACCCTAACCCTAACCCTAAACCAACTAGCCCTAACACTAACCATAAGCCTAACCTTTACCAAAATAACCCTATCCATAACCCAAACCCAACTAACCCTAACCCTAACCCTAACCCTAACCCTAACCCTAACCCTAACCCTAGCCCAAATAACCCTAACCATAACCCTAACCCTGACCCTAAACCTAAACCTAAACCAAATAACCCTAACCCTAACCCTAAACCAACTAGCCCTAACACTAACCATAAGCCTAACCTTTACCAAAATAACCCTAACCATAACCCTAACCCAACTAACCCTAACCCTAACCCTAACCCTAACCCTAACCCTAACCCTAACCCTAACCCTAGCCCAAATAACCCTAACCCTAACCCTAACCCTGACCCTAAACCTAAACCTAAACCAAATAACCCTAACCCTAACCCTAAACCAACTAGCCCTAACACTAACCATAAGCCTAACCTTTACCAAAATAACCCTAACCATTACCCAAACCCAACTAACCATAACCCTAACCCTAACCCTAACCCTAACCCTAACCCTAACCCTAACCCTAGCCCAAATAACCCTAACCCTAACCCTAACCCTGACCCTAAACCTAACCCTAAACCAAATAACCCTAACCCTAACCCTAAACCAAGTAGACCTAACACTAACCATAAGCCTAACCTTTACCAAAATAACCCTAACCCTAACCCTAACCCAACTAACCCTAACCCTAACCCTAACCCTAACCCTAACCCTAACCCTAACCCTAACCCTAACCCTAACCCTAGCCCTAATAACCCTAACCCTAACCCTAACCCTGACCCTAAACCTAAACCTAAACCAAATAACCCTAACCCTAACCCTAAACCAACTAGCCCTAACACTAACCATAAGCCTAACCTTTACCAAAATAACCCTAACCATAACCCAAACCCAACTAACCCTAACCCTAACCCTAACCCTAACCCTAACCCTAACCCTAGCCCAAATAACCCTAACCCTAACCCTAACCCTGACCCTAAACCTAAACCTAAACCAAATAACCCTAACCCTAACCCTAAACCAACTAGCCCTAACACTAACCATAAGCCTAACCTTTACCAAAATAACCCTAACCATTACCCAAACCCAACTAACCATAACCCTAACCCTAACCCTAACCCTAACCCTAACCCTAACCCTAGCCCAAATAACCCTAACCCTAACCTAACCCTGACCCTAAACCTAACCCTAAACCAAATAACCCTAACCCTAACCCTAAACCAAGTAGACCTAACACTAACCATAAGCCTAACCTTTACCAAAATAACCCTAACCATAACCCTAACCCAACTAACCCTAACCCTAACCCTAACCCTAACCCTAACCCTAACCCAAACCCTAACCCTAACCCTAGCCCAAATAACCCTAACCCTAACCCTAACCCTGACCCTAAACCTAAACCTAAACCAAATAACCCTAACCCTAACCCTAAACCAACTAGCCCTAACACTAACCATAAGCCTAACCTTTACCAAAATAACCCTAACCATAACCCAAACCAAACTAACCATAACCATAACCCTAACCCTAACCCTAACCCTCACCCTAGCCCAAATAACCCTAACCCTAACCCTAACCCTGACCCTAAACCTAACCCTAAACCAAATAACCCTAACCCTAACCCTAAACCAACTAGCCCTAACACTAACCATAAGCCTAACCTTTACCAAAATAACCCTAACCATAACCCTAACCCAACTAACCCTAACCCTAACCCTAACCCTAACCCTAACCCTAACCCTAGCCCAAATAACCCTAACCCTAACCCTAACCCTGACCCTAAACCTAAACCTAAACCAAATAACCCTAACCCTAACCCTAAACCAACTAGCCCTAACACTAACCATAAGCCTAACCTTTACCAAAATAACCCTAACCATTACCCAAACCCAACTAAACATAACCCTAACCCAACTAACCCTAACCCTAACCCTAACCCTAACCCTAGCCCAAATAACCCTAACCCTATCCCTAACCCTGACCCTAAACCTAACCCTAAACCAAATAACCCTAACCCTAACCCTAAACCAACTAGCCCTAACACTAACCATAAGCCTAACCTTTACCAAAATAACCCTAACCATAACCCAAACCCAACTAACCATAACCCTAACCCTAACCCTAACCCTAACCCTAACCCTAACCCTAACCCTAGCCCAAATTACCCTAACCCTAACCCTGACCCTAAACCTAACCCTAAACCAAATAACCCTAACCCTAACCCTAAACCAACTAGCCCTAACACTAACCATAAGCCTAACCTTTACCAAAATAACCCTAACCATAACCCAAACCCAACTAACCCTAACCCTAACCCTAACCCTAACCCTAACCCTAACCCTAACCCTAACCCTAACCCTAGCCCAAATAACCCTAACCCTAACCCTAACCCTGACCCTAAACCTAACCCTAAACCAAATAACCCTAACCCTAACCCTAAACCAAGTAGACCTAACACTAACCATAAGCCTAACCTTTACCAAAATAACCCTAACCCTAACCCTAACCCAACTAACCCTAACCCTAACCCTAACCCTAACCCTAACCCTAACCCTAACCCTAACCCTAACCCTAACCCTAGCCCTAATAACCCTAACCCTAACCCTAACCCTGACCCTAAACCTAAACCTAAACCAAATAACCCTAACCCTAACCCTAAACCAACTAGCCCTAACACTAACCATAAGCCTAACCTTTACCAAAATAACCCTATCCATAACCCAAACCCAACTAACCCTAACCCTAACCCTAACCCTAACCCTAACCCTAACCCTAACCCTAGCCCAAATAACCCTAACCATAACCCTAACCCTGACCCTAAACCTAAACCTAAACCAAATAACCCTAACCCTAACCCTAAACCAACTAGCCCTAACACTAACCATAAGCCTAACCTTTACCAAAATAACCCTAACCATAACCCTAACCCAACTAACCCTAACCCTAACCCTAACCCTAACCCTAACCCTAACCCTAACCCTAGCCCAAATAACCCTAACCCTAACCCTAACCCTGACCCTAAACCTAAACCTAAACCAAATAACCCTAACCCTAACCCTAAACCAACTAGCCCTAACACTAACCATAAGCCTAACCTTTACCAAAATAACCCTAACCATTACCCAAACCCAACTAACCATAACCCTAACCCTAACCCTAACCCTAACCCTAACCCTAACCCTAGCCCAAATAACCCTAACCCTAACCCTAACCCTGACCCTAAACCTAACCCTAAACCAAATAACCCTAACCCTAACCCTAAACCAAGTAGACCTAACACTAACCATAAGCCTAACCTTTACCAAAATAACCCTAACCCTAACCCTAACCCAACTAACCCTAACCCTAACCCTAACCCTAACCCTAACCCTAACCCTAACCCTAACCCTAACCCTAACCCTAACCCTAGCCCTAATAACCCTAACCCTAACCCTAACCCTGACCCTAAACCTAAACCTAAACCAAATAACCCTAACCCTAACCCTAAACCAACTAGCCCTAACACTAACCATAAGCCTAACCTTTACCAAAATAACCCTATCCATAACCCAAACCCAACTAACCCTAACCCTAACCCTAACCCTAACCCTAACCCTAACCCTAGCCCAAATAACCCTAACCCTAACCCTAACCCTGACCCTAAACCTAAACCTAAACCAAATAACCCTAACCCTAACCCTAAACCAACTAGCCCTAACACTAACCATAAGCCTAACCTTTACCAAAATAACCCTAACCATAACCCTAACCCAACTAACACTAACCCTAACCCTAACCCTAACCCTAACCCTAACCCTAACCCTAGCCCAAATAACCCTAACCCTAACCCTAACCCTGACCCTAAACCTAAACCTAAACCAAATAACCCTAACCCTAACCCTAAACCAACTAGCCCTAACACTAACCATAAGCCTAACCTTTACCAAAATAACCCTAACCATAACCCAAACCCAACTAACCCTAACCCTAACGCTAACCCTAACCCTAGCCCAAATAACCCTAACCCTAACCCTAACCCTGACCCTAAACCTAACCCTAAACCAAATAACCCTAACCCTAACCCTAAACCAACTAGCCCTAACACTAACCATAAGCCTAACCTTTACCAAAATAACCCTAACCATAACCCAAACCCAACTAACCATAACCCTAACCCTAACCCTAACCATAACCCTAACCCTAACCTTAACCCTAACCCTAACCCTAACCCTAACCCTAGCCCAAATAACCCTAAACCCTAACCCTAACCCTGACCCTAAACCTAACCCTAAACCAACTAGCCCTAACACTAACCATAAGCCTAACCTTTACCAAAATAACCCTAACCATAACCCTAACCCTAGCCCTAACCCTAACCCTAACCCTAACCCTAACCCTAACCCTAGCCCAAATAACCCTAACCCTAACCCTAACCCTGACCCTAAACCTAACCCTAAACCAAATAACCCTAACCCTAACCCTAAACCAACTAGCCCTAACACTAACCATAAGCCTAACCTTTACCAAAATAACCCTAACCGTAACCCAAACCCAACTAACCCTAACCCTAACCCTAACCCTAACCCGAACCCTAGCCCAAATAACCCTAACCCTAACCCTAACCCTGACCCTAAACCTAACCCTAAACCAAATAACCCTAACCCTAACCCTAAACCAACTAGCCCTAACACTAACCATAAGCCTAACCTTTACCAAAATAACCCTAACCCTAACCCTAACCCTAACCCTAACCCTAACCCTAACCCTAACCCTAACCCTAACCCTAACCCTAGCCCAAATAACCCTAACCCTAACCCTAACCCTGACCCTAAACCTAAACCTAAACCAAATAACCCTAACCCTAACCCTAAACCAACTAGCCCTAACACTAACCATAAGCCTAACCTTTACCAAAATAACCCTAACCATAACCCAAACCCAACTAACCATAACCCTAACCCTAACCCTAACCCTAACCCTAGCCCAAATAACCCTAACCCTAACCCTAACCCTGACCCTAAACCTAAACCTAAACCAAATAACCCTAACCCTAACCCTAAACCAACTAGCCCTAACACTAACCATAAGCCTAACCTTTACCAAAATAACCCTAACCATTACCCAAACCCAACTAACCATAACCCTAACCCTAACCCGAACCCTAACCCTAGCCCAAATAACCCTAACCCTAACCCTAACCCTGACCCTAAACCTAACCCTAAACCAAATAACCCTAACCCTAACCCTAAACCAACTAGCCCTAACACTAACCATAAGCCTAACCTTTACCAAAATAACCCTAACCCTTACCCAAACCCAACTAACCCTAACCCTAACCCTAACCCTAACCCTAACCCTAACCCTAACCCTAACCCTAGCCCAAATAACCCTAACCCTAACCCTAACCCTGACCCTAAACCTAACCCTAAACCAAATAACCCTAACCCTAACCCTAAACCAACTAGCCCTAACACTAACCATAAGCCTAACCTTTACCAAAATAACCCTAACCATAACCCAAACCCAACTAACCATAACCCTAACCCTAACCCTAACCCTAACCCTAACCCTAACCCTAACCCTAACCCTAACCCTAACCCTAACCCTAACCCTAACCCTAACCCTAACCCTAACCCTAGCCCAAATAACCCTAACCCTAACCCTAACCCTGACCCTAAACCTAACCCTAAACCAAATAACCCTAACCCTAACCCTAAACCAACTAGCCCTAACACTAACCATAAGCCTAACCTTTACCAAAATAACCCTAACCATAACCCAAACCCAACTAACCATAACCCAAACCCAACTAACCCTAACCCTAACCCTAACCCTAACCCTAACCCTAGCCCAAATAACCCTAACCCTAACCCTAACCCTGACCCTAAACCTAAACCTAAACCAAATAACCCTAACCCTAACCCTAAACCAACTACCCCTAACACTAACCATAAGCCTAACCTTTACCAAAATAACCCTAACCATTACCCAAACCCAACTAACCATAACCCTAACCCTAACCCTAACCCTAACCCTAACCCTAACCCTAACCCTAACCCTAGCCCAAATAACCCTAACCCTAACCCTAACCCTGACCCTAAACCTAACCCTAAACCAAATAACCCTAACCCTAACCCTAAACCAAGTAGACCTAACACTAACCATAAGCCTAACCTTTACCAAAATAACCCTAACCCTAACCCTAACCCAACTAACCCTAACCCTAACCCTAACCCTAACCCTAACCCTAACCCTAACCCTAACCCTAACCCTTGCCCTAATAACCCTAACCCTAACCCTAACCCTGACCCTAAACCTAAACCTAAACCAAATAACCCTAACCCTAACCCTAAACCAACTAGCCCTAACACTAACCATAAGCCTAACCTTTACCAAAATAACCCTATCCATAACCCAAACCCAACTAACCCTAACCCTAACCCTAACCCTAACCCTAACCCTAACCCTAACCCTAGCCCAAATAACCCTAACCATAACCCTAACCCTGACCCTAAACCTAAACCTAAACCAAATAACCCTAACCCTAACCCTAAACCAACTAGCCCTAACACTAACCATAAGCCTAACCTTTACCAAAATAACCCTAACCCTAACCCTAACCCAACTAACCCTAACCCTAACCCTAACCCTAACCCTAACCCTAACCCTAACCCTAACCCTAGCCCAAATAACCCTAACCCTAACCCTAACCCTGACCCTAAACCTAACCCTAAACCAAATAACCCTAACCCTAACCCTAAACCAACTAGCCCTAACACTAACCATAAGCCTAACCTTTACCAAAATAACCCTAACCATTACCCAAACCCAACTAACCATAACCCTAACCCTAACCCTAACCCTAACCCTAACCCTAACCCTAACCCTAGCCCAAATAACCCTAACCCTAACCCTAACCCTGACCCTAAACCTAACCCTAAACCAAATAACCCTAACCCTAACCCTAAACCAAGTAGACCTAACACTAACCATAAGCCTAACCTTTACCAAAATAACCCTAACCCTAACCCTAACCCAACTAACCCTAACCCTAACCCTAACCCTAACCCTAACCCTAACCCTAACCCTAACCCTAACCCTAACCCTAGCCCTAATAACCCTAACCCTAACCCTAACCCTGACCCTAAACCTAAACCTAAACCAAATAACCCTAACCCTAACCCTAAACCAACTAGCCCTAACACTAACCATAAGCCTAACCTTTACCAAAATAACCCTATCCATAACCCAAACCCAACTAACCCTAACCCTAACCCTAACCCTAACCCTAACCCTAACCCTAGCCCAAATAACCCTAACCCTAACCCTAACCCTGACCCTAAACCTAAACCTAAACCAAATAACCCTAACCCTAACCCTAAACCAACTAGCCCTAACACTAACCATAAGCCTAACCTTTACCAAAATAACCCTAACCATAACCCTAACCCAACTAACCCTAACCCTAACCCTAACCCTAACCCTAACCCTAACCCTAACCCTAACCCTAGCCCAAATAACCCTAACCCTAACCCTAACCCTGACCCTAAACCTAAACCTAAACCAAATAACCCTAACCCTAACCCTAAACCAACTAGCCCTAACACTAACCATAAGCCTAACCTTTACCAAAATAACCCTAACCATAACCCAAACCCAACTAACCATAACCCTAACCCTAACCCTAACCCTAACCCTAACCCTAACCCTAACCCTAGCCCAAATAACCCTAACCCTAACCCTGACCCTAAACCTAACCCTAAACCAAATAACCCTAACCCTAACCCTAAACCAACTAGCCCTAACACTAACCATAAGCCTAACCTTTACCAAAATAACCCTAACCATAACTCAAACCCAACTAACCATAACCCTAACCCTAACCCTAACCCTAACCCTAACCCTAACCCTAACCCTAGCCCAAATAACCCTAACCCTAACCCTAACCCTGACCCTAAACCTAACCCTAAACCAAATAACCCTAACCCTAACCCTAAACCAACTAGCCCTAACACTAACCATAAGCCTAACCTTTACCAAAATAACCCTAACCATAACCCAAACCCAACTAACCATAACCCTAACCCTAACCCTAACCCTAACCCTAACCCTAACCTTAACCCTAACCCTAACCCTAACCCTAACCCTAGCCCAAATAACCCTAAACCCTAACCCTAACCCTGACCATAAACCTAACCCTAAACCAACTAGCCCTAACACTAACCATAAGCCTAACCTTTACCAAAATAACCCTAACCATAACCCTAACCCAACTAACCCTAACCCTAACCCTAACCCTAACCCTAACCCTAGCCCAAATAACCCTAACCCTAACCCTAACCCTGACCCTAAACCTAACCCTAAACCAAATAACCCTAACCCTAACCCTAAACCAACTAGCCCTAACACTAACCATAAGCCTAACCTTTACCAAAATAACCCTAACCGTAACCCAAACCCAACTAACCCTAACCCTAACCCTAACCCTAACCCTAACCCGAACCCTAGCCCAAATAACCCTAACCCTAACCCTAACCCTGACCCTAAACCTAACCCTAAACCAAATAACCCTAACCCTAACCCTAAACCAACTAGCCCTAACACTAACCATAAGCCTAACCTTTACCAAAATAACCCTAACCCTAACCCTAACCCTAACCCTAACCCTAACCCTAACGCTAACCCTAACCCTAGCCCAAATAACCCTAACCCTAACCCTAACCCTGACCCTAAACCTAACCCTAAACCAAATAACCCTAACCCTAACCCTAAACCAACTAGCCCTAACACTAACCATAAGCCTAACCTTTACCAAAATAACCCTAACCATAACCCAAACCCAACTAACCATAACCCTAACCCTAACCCTAACCCTAACCCTAACCCTAGCCCAAATAACCCTAACCCTAACCCTAACCCTGACCCTAAACCTAAACCTAAACCAAATAACCCTAACCCTAACCCTAAACCAACTAGCCCTAACACTAACCATAAGCCTAACCTTTACCAAAATAACCCTAACCATTACCCAAACCCAACTAACCATAACCCTAACCCTAACCCGAACCCTAACCCTAGCCCAAATAACCCTAACCCTAACCCTAACCCTGACCCTAAACCTAACCCTAAACCAAATAACCCTAACCCTAACCCTAAACCAACTAGCCCTAACACTAACCATAAGCCTAACCTTTACCAAAATAACCCTAACCATAACCCAAACCCAACTAACCCTAACCCTAACGCTAACCCTAACCCTAGCCCAAATAACCCTAACCCTAACCCTAACCCTGACCCTAAACCTAACCCTAAACCAAATAACCCTAACCCTAACCCTAAACCAACTAGCCCTAACACTAACCATAAGCCTAACCTTTACCAAAATAACCCTAACCATAACCCAAACCCAACTAACCATAACCCTAACCCTAACCCTAACCATAACCCTAACCCTAACCTTAACCCTAACCCTAACCCTAACCCTAACCCTAGCCCAAATAACCCTAAACCCTAACCCTAACCCTGACCCTAAACCTAACCCTAAACCAACTAGCCCTAACACTAACCATAAGCCTAACCTTTACCAAAATAACCCTAACCATAACCCTAACCCAACTAACCCTAACCCTAACCCTAACCCTAACCCTAACCCTAGCCCAAATAACCCTAACCCTAACCCTAACCCTGACCCTAAACCTAACCCTAAACCAAATAACCCTAACCCTAACCCTAAACCAACTAGCCCTAACACTAACCATAAGCCTAACCTTTACCAAAATAACCCTAACCGTAACCCAAACCCAACTAACCCTAACCCTAACCCTAACCCTAACCCGAACCCTAGCCCAAATAACCCTAACCCTAACCCTAACCCTGACCCTAAACGTAACCCTAAACCAAATAACCCTAACCCTAACCCTAAACCAACTAGCCCTAACACTAACCATAAGCCTAACCTTTACCAAAATAACCCTAACCCTAACCCTAACCCTAACCCTAACCCTAACCCTAACCCTAACCCTAACCCTAACCCTAGCCCAAATAACCCTAACCCTAACCCTAACCCTGACCCTAAACCTAAACCTAAACCAAATAACCCTAACCCTAACCCTAAACCAACTAGCCCTAACACTAACCATAAGCCTAACCTTTACCAAAATAACCCTAACCATAACCCAAACCCAACTAACCATAACCCTAACCCTAACCCTAACCCTAACCCTAACCCTAACCCTAGCCCAAATAACCCTAACCCTAACCCTAACCCTGACCCTAAACCTAAACCTAAACCAAATAACCCTAACCCTAACCCTAAACCAACTAGCCCTAACACTAACCATAAGCCTAACCTTTACCAAAATAACCCTAACCATTACCCAAACCCAACTAACCATAACCCTAACCCTAACCCGAACCCTAACCCTAGCCCAAATAACCCTAACCCTAACCCTAACCCTGACCCTAAACCTAACCCTAAACCAAATAACCCTAACCCTAACCCTAAACCAACTAGCCCTAACACTAACCATAAGCCTAACCTTTACCAAAATAACCCTAACCCTTACCCAAACCCAACTAACCCTAACCCTAACCCTAACCCTAACCCTAACCCTAACCCTAACCCTAACCCTAGCCCAAATAACCCTAACCCTAACCCTAACCCTGACCCTAAACCTAACCCTAAACCAAATAACCCTAACCCTAACCCTAAACCAACTAGCCCTAACACTAACCATAAGCCTAACCTTTACCAAAATAACCCTAACCATAACCCAAACCCAACTAACCATAACCCTAACCCTAACCCTAACCCTAACCCTAACCCTAACCCTAACCCTAACCCTAACCCTAACCCTAACCCTAACCCTAACCCTAACCCTAGCCCAAATAACCCTAACCCTAACCCTAACCCTGACCCTAAACCTAACCCTAAACCAAATAACCCTAACCCTAACCCTAAACCAACTAGCCCTAACACTAACCATAAGCCTAACCTTTACCAAAATAACCCTAACCATAACCCAAACCCAACTAACCATAACCCAAACCCAACTAACCCTAACCCTAACCCTAACCCTAACCCTAACCCTAGCCCAAATAACCCTAACCCTAACCCTAACCCTGACCCTAAACCTAAACCTAAACCAAATAACCCTAACCCTAACCCTAAACCAACTAGCCCTAACACTAACCATAAGCCTAACCTTTACCAAAATAACCCTAACCATTACCCAAACCCAACTAACCATAACCCTAACCCTAACCCTAACCCTAACCCTAACCCTAACCCTAACCCTAGCCCAAATAACCCTAACCCTAACCCTAACCCTGACCCTAAACCTAACCCTAAACCAAATAACCCTAACCCTAACCCTAAACCAAGTAGACCTAACACTAACCATAAGCCTAACCTTTACCAAAATAACCCTAACCCTAACCCTAACCCAACTAACCCTAACCCTAACCCTAACCCTAACCCTAACCCTAACCCTAACCCTAACCCTAGCCCTAATAACCCTAACCCTAACCCTAACCCTGACCCTAAACCTAAACCTAAACCAAATAACCCTAACCCTAACCCTAAACCAACTAGCCCTAACACTAACCATAAGCCTAACCTTTACCAAAATAACCCTATCCATAACCCAAACCCAACTAACCCTAACCCTAACCCTAACCCTAACCCTAACCCTAACCCTAACCCTAGCCCAAATAACCCTAACCATAACCCTAACCCTGACCCTAAACCTAAACCTAAACCAAATAACCCTAACCCTAACCCTAAACCAACTAGCCCTAACACTAACCATAAGCCTAACCTTTACCAAAATAACCCTAACCATAACCCTAACCCAACTAACCCTAACCCTAACCCTAACCCTAACCCTAACCCTAACCCTAACCCTAACCCTAGCCCAAATAACCCTAACCCTAACCCTAACCCTGACCCTAAACCTAACCCTAAACCAAATAACCCTAACCCTAACCCTAAACCAACTAGCCCTAACACTAACCATAAGCCTAACCTTTACCAAAATAACCCTAACCATTACCCAAACCCAACTAACCATAACCCTAACCCTAACCCTAACCCTAACCCTAACCCTAACCCTAACCCTAGCCCAAATAACCCTAACCCTAACCCTAACCCTGACCCTAAACCTAACCCTAAACCAAATAACCCTAACCCTAACCCTAAACCAAGTAGACCTAACACTAACCATAAGCCTAACCTTTACCAAAATAACCCTAACCCTAACCCTAACCCAACTAACCCTAACCCTAACCCTAACCCTAACCCTAACCCTAACCCTAACCCTAACCCTAACCCTAGCCCTAATAACCCTAACCCTAACCCTAACCCTGACCCTAAACCTAAACCTAAACCAAATAACCCTAACCCTAACCCTAAACCAACTAGCCCTAACACTAACCATAAGCCTAACCTTTACCAAAATAACCCTATCCATAACCCAAACCCAACTAACCCTAACCCTAACCCTAACCCTAACCCTAACCCTAACCCTAGCCCAAATAACCCTAACCCTAACCCTAACCCTGACCCTAAACCTAAACCTAAACCAAATAACCCTAACCCTAACCCTAAACCAACTAGCCCTAACACTAACCATAAGCCTAACCTTTACCAAAATAACCCTAACCATAACCCTAACCCAACTAACCCTAACCCTAACCCTAACCCTAACCCTAACCCTAACCCTAACCCTAACCCTAGCCCAAATAACCCTAACCCTAACCCTAACCCTGACCCTAAACCTAAACCTAAACCAAATAACCCTAACCCTAACCCTAAACCAACTAGCCCTAACACTAACCATAAGCCTAACCTTTACCAAAATAACCCTAACCATAACCCAAACCCAACTAACCATAACCCTAACCCTAACCCTAACCCTAACCCTAACCCTAACCCTAACCCTAGCCCAAATAACCCTAACCCTAACCCTAACCCTGACCCTAAACCTAACCCTAAACCAAATAACCCTAACCCTAACCCTAAACCAACTAGCCCTAACACTAACCATAAGCCTAACCTTTACCAAAATAACCCTAACCATAACTCAAACCCAACTAACCATAACCCTAACCCTAACCCTAACCCTAACCCTAACCCTAACCCTAACCCTAGCCCAAATAACCCTAACCCTAACCCTAACCCTGACCCTAAACCTAACCCTAAACCAAATAACCCTAACCCTAACCCTAAACCAACTAGCCCTAACACTAACCATAAGCCTAACCTTTACCAAAATAACCCTAACCATAACCCAAACCCAACTAACCATAACCCTAACCCTAACCCTAACCCTAACCCTAACCCTAACCTTAACCCTAACCTTAACCCTAACCCTAACCCTAGCCCAAATAACCCTAAACCCTAACCCTAACCCTGACCATAAACCTAACCCTAAACCAACTAGCCCTAACACTAACCATAAGCCTAACCTTTACCAAAATAACCCTAACCATAACCCTAACCCAACTAACCCTAACCCTAACCCTAACCCTAACCCTAACCCTAGCCCAAATAACCCTAACCCTAACCCTAACCCTGACCCTAAACCTAACCCTAAACCAAATAACCCTAACCCTAACCCTAAACCAACTAGCCCTAACACTAACCATAAGCCTAACCTTTACCAAAATAACCCTAACCGTAACCCAAACCCAACTAACCCTAACCCTAACCCTAACCCTAACCCTAACCCGAACCCTAGCCCAAATAACCCTAACCCTAACCCTAACCCTGACCCTAAACCTAACCCTAAACCAAATAACCCTAACCCTAACCCTAAACCAACTAGCCCTAACACTAACCATAAGCCTAACCTTTACCAAAATAACCCTAACCCTAACCCTAACCCTAACCCTAACCCTAACCCTAACCCTAACGCTAACCCTAACCCTAGCCCAAATAACCCTAACCCTAACCCTAACCCTGACCCTAAACCTAACCCTAAACCAAATAACCCTAACCCTAACCCTAAACCAACTAGCCCTAACACTAACCATAAGCCTAACCTTTACCAAAATAACCCTAACCATAACCCAAACCCAACTAACCATAACCCTAACCCTAACCCTAACCCTAACCCTAACCCTAGCCCAAATAACCCTAACCCTAACCCTAACCCTGACCCTAAACCTAAACCTAAACCAAATAACCCTAACCCTAACCCTAAACCAACTAGCCCTAACACTAACCATAAGCCTAACCTTTACCAAAATAACCCTAACCATTACCCAAACCCAACTAACCATAACCCTAACCCTAACCCGAACCCTAACCCTAGCCCAAATAACCCTAACCCTAACCCTAACCCTGACCCTAAACCTAACCCTAAACCAAATAACCCTAACCCTAACCCTAAACCAAGTAGACCTAACACTAACCATAAGCCTAACCTTTACCAAAATAACCCTAACCCTTACCCAAACCCAACTAACCCTAACCCTAACCCTAACCCTAACCCTAACCCTAACCCTAACCCTAGCCCAAATAACCCTAACCCTAACCCTAACCCTGACCCTAAACCTAACCCTAAACCAAATAACCCTAACCCTAACCCTAAACCAACTAGCCCTAACACTAACCATAAGCCTAACCTTTACCAAAATAACCCTAACCCTTACCCAAACCCAACTAACCCTAACCCTAACCCTAACCCTAACCCTAACCCTAACCCTAACCCTAACCCTAGCCCAAATAACCCTAACCCTAACCCTAACCCTGACCCTAAACCTAACCCTAAACCAAATAACCCTAACCCTAACCCTAAACCAACTAGCCCTAACACTAACCATAAGCCTAACCTTTACCAAAATAACCCTAACCATAACCCAAACCCAACTAACCATAACCCTAACCCTAACCCTAACCCTAACCCTAACCCTAACCCTAGCCCAAATAACCCTAACCCTAACCCTAACCCTGACCCTAAACCTAACCCTAAACCAAATAACCCTAACCCTAACCCTAAACCAACTAGCCCTAACACTAACCATAAGCCTAACCTTTACCAAAATAACCCTAACCATAACCCTAACCCAACTAACCCTAACCCTAACCCTAACCCTAACCCTAGCCAAAATAACCCTAACCCTAACCCTAACCCTGACCCTAAACCTAACCCTAAACCAAATAACCCTAACCCTAACCCTAAACCAACTAGCCCTAACACTAACCATAAGCCTAACCTTTACCAAAATAACCCTAACCATAACCCAAACCCAACTAACCATAACCCTAACCCTAACCCTAACCCTAACCCGAACCCTAGCCCAAATAACCCTAACCCTAACCCTAACCCTGACCCTAAACCTAACCCTAAACCAAATAACCCTAACCCTAACCCTAAACCAACTAGCCCTAACACTAACCATAAGCCTAACCTTTACCAAAATAACCCTAACCATAGCCCTAACCCAATCAACCATAACCCTAACCCTAACCCTAACCCTAACCCTAACCCTAACCCTAACCCTAGCCCAAATAACCCTAACCCTAACCCTAACCCTGACCCTAAACCTAAACCTAAACCAAATAACCCTAACCCTAACCCTAAACCAACTAGCCCTAACACTAACCATAAGCCTAACCTTTACCAAAATAACCCTAACCATAACCCTAACCCAACTAATCATAACCCTAACCCTAACCCTAACCCTAACCCTAGCCAAAATAACCCTAACCCTAACCCTGACCCTAAACCTAACCCTAAACCAAATAACCCTAACCCTAACCCTAAACCAACTAGCCCTAACACTAACCATAAGCCTAACCTTTACCAAAATAACCCTAACCATTACCCAAACCCAACTAACCCTAACCCTAACCCTAACCCTAACCCTAACCCTAACCCTAGCCCAAATAACCCTAACCCTAACCCTAACCCTGACCCTAAACCTAACCCTAAACCAAATAACCCTAACCCTAACCCTAAACCAACTAGCCCTAACATTAACCATAAGCCTAACCTTTACCAAAATAACCCTAACCATAACCCAAACCCAACTAACCATAACCCTAACCCTAACCCTAACCCTAACCCTAACCCTAACCCTAACCCTAACCCTAGCCCAAATAACCCTAACCCTAACCCTAACCCTGACCCTAAACCTAACCCTAAACCAAATAACCCTAACCCTAACCCTAAACCAACTAGCCCTAACACTAACCATAAGCCTAACCTTTACCAAAATAACCCTAACCATAACCCAAACCAAACTAACCATAACCATAACCCTAACCCTAACCCTAACCCTCACCCTAGCCCAAATAACCCTAACCCTAACCCTAACCCTGACCCTAAACCTAACCCTAAACCAAATAACCCTAACCCTAACCCTAAACCAACTAGCCCTAACACTAACCATAAGCCTAACCTTTACCAAAATAACCCTAACCATAACCCTAACCCAACTAACCCTAACCATAACCCTAACCCTAACCCTAACCCTAACCCTAACCCTAGCCCAAATAACCCTAACCCTAACCCTAACCCTGACCCTAAACCTAAACCTAAACCAAATAACCCTAACCCTAACCCTAAACCAACTAGCCCTAACACTAACCATAAACCTAACCTTTACCAAAATAACCCTAACCATTACCCAAACCCAACTAAACATAACCCTAACCCAACTAACCCTAACCCTAACCCTAACCCTAACCCTAGCCCAAATAACCCTAACCCTATCCCTAACCCTGACCCTAAACCTAACCCTAAACCAAATAACCCTAACCCTAACCCTAAACCAACTAGCCCTAACACTAAGCATAAGCCTAACCTTTACCAAAATAACCCTAACCATAACCCAAACCCAACTAACCATAACCCTAACCCTAACCCTAACCCTAACCCTAACCCTAGCCCAAATAACCCTAACCCTAACCCTAACCCTGACCCTAAACCTAACCCTAAACCAAATAACCCTAACCCTAACCCTAAACCAACTAGCCCTAACACTAACCATAAGCCTAACCTTTACCAAAATAACCCTAACCATAACCCAAACCCAACTAACCATAACCCTAACCCTAACCCTAACCCTAACCCTAACCCTAACCCTAACCCTAACCCTAACCCTAGCCCAAATAACCCTAACCCTAACCCTAACCCTGACCCTAAACCTAAACCTAAACCAAATAACCCTAACCCTAACCCTAAACCAACTAGCCCTAACACTAACCATAAGCCTAACCTTTACCAAAATAACCCTAACCATAACCCAAACCCAACTAACCCTAACCCTAACCCTAACCCTAACCCTAACCCTAACCCTAGCCCAAATAACCCTAACCCTAACCCTAACCCTGACCCTAAACCTAAACCTAAACCAAATAACCCTAACCCTAACCCTAAACCAACTAGCCCTAACACTAACCATAAGCCTAACCTTTACCAAAATAACCCTAACCATTACCCAAACCCAACTAACCATAACCCTAACCCTAACCCTAACCCTAACCCTAACCCTAACCCTAACCCTAGCCCAAATAACCCTAACCCTAACCCTAACCCTGACCCTAAACCTAACCCTAAACCAAATAACCCTAACCCTAACCCTAAACCAAGTAGACCTAACACTAACCATAAGCCTAACCTTTACCAAAATAACCCTAACCCTAACCCTAACCCAACTAACCCTAACCCTAACCCTAACCCTAACCCTAACCCTAACCCTAACCCTAACCCTAACCCTAACCCTAGCCCAAATAACCCTAACCCTAACCCTAACCCTGACCCTAAACCTAAACCTAAACCAAATAACCCTAACCCTAACCCTAAACCAACTAGCCCTAACACTAACCATAAGCCTAACCTTTACCAAAATAACCCTAACCATAACCCAAACCCAACTAACCCTAACCCCAACCCTAACCCTAACCCTAACCCTAACCCTAGCCCAAATAACCCTAACCCTAACCCTATCCCTGACCCTAAACCTAACCCTAAACCAAATAACCCTAACCCTAACCCTAAACCAACTAGCCCTAACACTAACCATAAGCCTAACCTTTACCAAAATAACCCTAACCATAACCCAAACCCAACTAACCATAACCCTAACCCTAACCCTAAGCCTAACCCTAACCCGAACCCTAGCCCAAATAACCCTAACCCTAA
>NW_028276433.1:777500-782500 GCF_052056855.1 Sturnus vulgaris | reverse complement strand
CTAACCCTAGCCCAAATAACCCTAACCCTAACCCTAACCCTGACCCTAAACCTAAACCTAAACCAAATACCCTAACCCTAACCCTAAACCAACTAGCCCTAACACTAACCATAAGCCTAACCTTTACCAAAATAACCCTAACCATAACCCTAACCCAACTAACCCTAACCCTAACCCTAACCCTAACCCTAACCCTAACCCTAACCCTAACCCTAGCCCAATAACCCTAACCCTAACCCTAACCCTGACCCTAAACCTAACCCTAAACCAAATAACCCTAACCCTAACCCTAACCAACTAGCCCTAACACTAACCATAAGCCTAACCTTTACCAAAATAACCCTAACCATAACCCAAACCCAACTAACCATAACCCTAACCCTAACCCTAACCCTAACCCTAACCCTAGCCCAAATAACCCTAACCCTAACCCTAACCCTGACCCTAAACCTTAACCTAAACCAAATAACCCTAACCCTAACCCTAAACCAACTAGCCCTAAACACTAACCATAAGCCTAACCTTTACCAAAATAACCCTAACCATAACCCAAACCCAACTAACCATACCCTAACCCTAACCCTAACCCTAACCCTAACCCTAACCCTAACCCTAACCCTAACCCTAACCCTACCCTACCCTAACCCTACCCTAACCCTAACCCTAGCCCAAATAACCCTAACCTAACCCTAACCCTGACCCTAAACCTAAACCTAAACCAAATAACCCTAACCCTAACCCTAAACCAACTAGCCCTAACACTAACCATAAGCCTAACCTTTACCAAAATAACCCTAACCATAACCCAAACCCAACTAACCATAACCCTAACCTAACCCTAACCCTAACCCTAGCCCAAATAACCCTAACCCTAACCCTAACCCTGACCCTAACCTAAACCCTAAACCAAATAACCCTAACCCTAACCCTAAACCAACTAGCCCTAACACTAACCATAAACCTAACCTTTACCAAAATAACCCTAACCATAACCCAAACCCAACTAACCATAACCCTAACCCTAACCCTAACCCTAACCCTAACCCTAACCCTAGCCCAAATAACCCTAACCCTAACCCTAACCCTGACCCTAAACCTAACCCTAAACCAAATAACCCTAACCCTAACCCTAAACCAACTAGCCCTAACACTAACCATAAGCCTAACCTCTACCAAAATAACCCTAACCATAACCCAAACCCAACTAACCATACCCAACCCTAACCCTAACCCTAACCCTAACCCTAACCCTAACCCCTAACCCTAACCCTAACCCTAACCCTAACCCTAACCCTAACCCTAACCCTAGCCCAAATAACCCTAAACCCTAACCCTAACCCTGACCCTAAACCTAACCCTAAACCAACTAGCCCTAACACTAACCATAAGCCTAACCTTTACCAAAATAACCCTAACCATAACCCTAACCCAACTAACCCTAACCCTAACCCTAACCCTAACCCTAGCCCAAATAACCCTAACCCTAACCCTAACCCTGACCCTAAACCTAACCCTAACCAAATAACCCTAACCCTAACCCTAAACCAACTAGCCCTAACACTAACCATAAGCCTAACCTTTACCAAATAACCCTAACCATAACCCAAACCCAACTAACCATAACCCTAACCCTAACCCTAACCCTAACCCGAACCCTAGCCCAAATAACCCTAACCCTAACCCTAACCCTGACCCTAAACCTAAACCTAAACCAAATAACCCTAACCCTAACCCTAAACCACTAGCCCTAACACTAACCATAAGCCTAACCTTTACCAAAATAACCCTAACCATAACCCTAACCCAACTAACCATAACCCTAACCCTAACCCTAACCCTAACCCTAACCCTAGCCCAAATAACCCTAACCCTAACCCTAACCCTGACCCTAAACCCTAAACCTAAACCAAATAACCCTAACCCTAACCCTAAACCAACTAGCCCTAACACTAACCATAAGCCTAACCTTTACCAAAATAACCCTAACCATAACCCAAACCCAACTAACCCTAACCCTAACCCTAACCCTAACCCTAACCCTAACCCTAACCCTAACCCTAACCCTAACCCTAGCCCAAATAACCCTAACCCTAACCCTAACCCTGACCCTAAACCTAAACCTAAACCAAATAACCCTAACCCTAACCCTAAACCAACTAGCCCTAACACTAACCATAAGCCTAACCTTTACCAAAATAACCCTAACCATAACCCAAACCCAACTAACCCTAACCCTAACCCTAACCCTAACCCTAACCCTACCCTAACCCTAACCCTAACCCTAACCCTAACCCTAACCCTAGCCCAAATAACCCTAACCCTAACCCTGACCCTAAACCTAACCCTAAACAAATAACCCTAAACCCTAACCCTAAACCAATAGCCCTAACACTAACCATAAGCCTAACCTTTACCAAAATAACCCTAACTATAACCCTAACCCACTAACCCTAACCCTAACCCTAACCCTAACCCTAACCCTAGCCCAAATAACCCTAACCCTAACCCTAACCCTGACCTAAACCTAACCCTAAACCAAATAACCCTAACCCTAACCCTAAACCAACTAGCCCTAACACTAACCATAAGCCTAACCTTTACCAAAATAACCCTAACCATAACCCAAACCCAACTAACCATAACCATAACCCTAACCCTAACCCTAACCCTAACCCTAACCCTAACCCTAGCCCAAATAACCCTAACCCTAACCCTAACCCTGACCCTAAACCTAACCCTAAACCAAATAACCCTAACCTAACCCTAAACCAACTAGCCCTAACACTAACCATAAGCCTAACCTTTACCAAAATAACCCTAACTATAACCCTAACCCAACTAACCATAACCTAACCCTAACCCTAACCCTAACCCTAACCCTAGCCCAAATAACCCTAACCCTAACCCTAACCCTGACCCTAAACCTAACCCTAAACCAAATAACCCTAACCCTAACCTAAACCAACTAGCCCTAACACTAACCATAAGCCTAACCTTTACCAAAATAACCCTAACCATAACCCAAACCAAACTAACCATAACCATAAACCCTAACCCTAACCCTAACCCTAACCCTCACCCTAGCCCAAATAACCCTAACCCTAACCCTAACCCTGACCCTAAACCTAACCCTAAACCAAATAACCCTAACCCTAACCCTAAACCAACTAGCCCTAACACTAACCATAAGCCTAACCTTTACCAAAATAACCCTAACCATAACCCTAACCCAACTAACCCTAACCCTAACCCTAACCCTAACCGTAACCCTAACCCTAGCCCAAATAACCCTAACCCTAACCCAAACCCTGACCCTAAACCTAACCCTAAAGCAAATAACCCTAACCCTAACCCTAAACCAACTAGCCTAACACTAACCATAAGCCTAACCTTTACCAAAATAACCCTAACCATAACCCAAACCCAAATAACCATAACCCTAACCCTAACCCTAACCCTAACCCTAACCCTAACCCTAACCCTAACCCTAGCCCAAATAACCCTAACCCTAACCCTAACCCTGACTCTAAACCTAACCCTAAGCCAAATAACCCTAACCCTAACCCTAAACCAACTAGCCCTAACACTAACCATAAGCTTAACCTTTACCAAAATAACCCTAACTATAACCCTAAACCCAACTAACCATAACCCTAACCCTAACCCTAACCCTAACCCTAGCCCAAATAACCCTAACCAAAACCCTAACCCTGACCCTAAACCTAACCCTAAACCAAATAACCCTAACCCTAACCCTAAACCAACTAGCCCTAACACTAACCATAAGCCTAACCTTTACCAAAATAACCCTAACCATAAACCCTAACCCAACTAACCCTAACCCTAACCCTAACCCTAACCCTAACCCTAACCCTAGCCCAAATTAACCCTAACCCTAACCCTAACCCTGACCCTAAACCTAAACCTAAACCAAATAACCCTAACCCTAACCCTAACCAACTAGCCCTAACACTAACCATAAGCCTAACCTTTACCAAAATAACGCTAACCATTACCCAAACCCAACTAACCATAACCCTAACCCTAACCCTAACCCTAACCCTAACCCTAACCCTAGCCCAAATAACCCTAACCCTATCACCTAACCCTGACCCTAAACCTAACCCTAAACCAAAAAACCCTAACCCTAACCCTAAACCAACTAGCCCTAACACTAACCATAAGCCTAACCTTTACCAAAATAACCCTAACCATAACCCAACCCAACTAACCATAACCCTAACCCTAACCCTAACCCTAACCTAACCCTAACCCTAGCCCAAATAACCCTAACCCTAACCCTAAACCCTGACCCTAAACCTAACCCTAAACCAAATAACCCTAACCTAACCCTAAACCAACTAGCCCTAACACTAACCATAAGCCTAACCTTTACCAAAATAACCCTAACCATAACCCAAACCCAACTAACCATAACCCTAACCCTAACCCTAACCTAACCCTAACCCTAACCCTAACCCTAACCCTAACCCTAACCCTAACCCTAACCCTAACCCTAACCCTAACCCTAGCCCAAATAACCCTAACCCTAACCCTGACCCTAAACCTAAACCTAACCAAATAACCCTAACCCTAACCCTAAACCAACTAGCCCTAACACTAACCATAAGCCTAACCTTTACCAAAATAACCCTAACCATAACCCAAACCCAACTAACCCTAACCCTAACCCTAACCCTACCCTAACCCTAACCCTAACCCTAGCCCAAATAACCCGTAACCCTAACCCTAACCCTGACCCTAAACCTAAACCTAAACCAAATAACCCTAACCCTAACCCTAACCAACTAGCCCTAACACTGACATAAGCCTAACCTTTACCAAAATAACCCTAACCCTTACCCAAACCCAACTAACCATAACCCTAACCCTAACCCTAACCCTAACCCTAACCCTAACCCTAGCCCAAATAACCCTAACCCTAACCCTAACCCTGACCCTAAACCTAACCCTAAACCAATAACCCTAACCCCTAACCC